>NC_088234.1:59444105-59744105 GCF_036934945.1 Oncorhynchus masou masou
CCTGGACATGCAGCTCCTGGCCCCAGATGAGACCAATCACATCCTGGTTCAGATCACTCATACCAACCTCCTTAACGTCTGCCTCTACGGTGGCTGGAGCCTCCAGCATCAGCCCCGGACCGCACACACACAAAACAGACAAACATTAACTACAAGTCCACAAGGTTGTAAAGATGAAGCCCAAACTATCCAATAACCCCCCAAACTCCCACGTACAGCTTTGCCTCTGGCCACGGTAACTTTGAGTGCTTTCTTGGTGAGGTCCTTTCACCCAATCAACAGGCAGATGGGCAGAGCCACACCAAAGAGCATGGATTCAAGGTCTTTCAATGTGAAACCTAAACACATAACATAAATGTAACAGAGTCTCACACTAGCAACGTGTCTTTAACATAGCAACATTAGACAGGCTGTGGGAGAGTCTTGGCCTAATGTAGAGTCTTACCTGCTGATGTTAGCCAAACAACAATCTTTTCAGCCAAACTTTCATTTGGAGCATCAGGCTGCTACTACTATGTCTGGAAAAGAAACAGGGATTGCAAATGTGTATAGTTGACAGTGAAAATGAAGTCTTAATTTGGATAAGCATGGTTAAAACCTTGGGACAAGAGTGTATTTCGTAGTTGTTACTATTACTAGTGGGACATAAAGCGAGTGAACCCTTCTTGTGCATTTATGGGGAATCAAGAGTCTAAGAAGGAACTGATTCAGGCTAAATGTGTTGCAGGTAAGTTTTTACCTCAAAGCTGCTGCAATTAGTTTTCTTCTGGCCTGTGAGAGCGAGATGAGAGATGCCACGTGAGGGCTGTGGGTCAGTTGTCACAGAACAGGAAGTGTGAAATGGGTCATCAGAGAAAACAGGGGAACGTCAAAAGAAGCCAAGAGGCCTTTCAGCCTCACAATCATCACCAGAATGCATACTTCTTTCCAAAATGCCAAATAATATTTATTTGGAGACTTAAAGGAAAGTTCCACCCAAAAATTATCTTTTGGTATTTGTTTCATTCGTCCATTGTTGATATTGTCCAAAAATGTTTTGCATGTCAGCAATCAAGTTTAAGATACATAACTTTCAAAATACAGAAATCATCATCGTATGATGCATTTTGTGTCACATGATGCTAAATACATCATAACAACGGCCAAATGAACTCGAGGAAGGAGACAACATGGTACAAACGCCTTTCAACCTCTTCAGTGACATGCATGTCGGAGGCATGTGGGCAATGTGTAAGGCATGTCACAGGGATGGTTGTTCGTCATCTTGGGGGCACACTGTTCATTAATCAGACACACAGAGAAACACACCTGGAAAGCTTGGCTAGATACTTCAAAACATCAACTGAAGTGCCATTGCCATTTTCATTCATGTACAGGGCGTAGCTCTGAGAGGGAGGGAGAGAAAGAGGCAGACAGAGAAACAAACGTCAGCGTCTGGTCTGTTGAGAGACACAGTCCGAGAGATGGGGAGTGAGAGGGAGAGAAAGTGAGAGACAGTGATGGGGTAAATAGATTCTGTAATTGCATGACAGGCTGTCAGTCTCTCAGCAGTGACATGAGTCACCTCACTTAGCCTGATGGGAGGAGACACACAAGGCCTGGTCATCAGCACAGTCTCCTCCACCCCACCCACCTGATTCAGCCCTCCATCCGACCAGGGCTTAATTATAGTGGAGTACACAGACACACACACACACACACACACACAAATACAAGCGTGCGCTTTCACACGTGCACACAGTCTTACTCACACATACATCCCTCTGTCTTTACACACAAGACAAATGTTTCCCTCTCTCCCTAGCATGAAGCGTTATATCATAGCCATTTGACATTTAAACAGAGCATGCGTGTCATTGCTTGATGACCCCTTTTAACAGGGAGATCCTATTAGAGCCTGACCTACCATTGGCTCCACTGGGACTAGGGACTGCCAACCAAGCCAGGGAGGATGATTTGATGTTGGTCACTCAAAATATCCAGAAACTTCTTATTGTCAAAACAGTATTTATGTACCATGTCAGTCAGATTGTGAGGTCCTCTTGCTGTGCTGTCGCTAACCAAGCCGAAGGTGATGTCTACTTTCCTCACACCAAGGAGGAAATCAGGATTCTCCAACTAGCAGCAATAAGAATGTATATATATTATTTTTTTGAACAACAGCAAATCAGCTCCAAGGGATTTTAATTTTGAAAATCTGTTAAAATGTTTTCCCACGCATAATACAGAGATATGTGATTGTATACAAATGTAAGCCAGGTCAATTTGCATTCTACAAATGATTAGTATTTATGTTTTGGCCCCCTGACCATCCGCTCAAGATAAACATAAAATAAATTGTCCCATGGCTGAACATAGTTGATGATCCCTGATGTAAAAGTTTATTCCCTTGCAGGGTTTTCAGTTGTCAGTGGCACCCCCTACTGGAGATGATGATATTGCAAGACAACTCTAAACTCACACATACATAATGTCTTGGGGGGGGGAAGTATATTCTACACATTTCCAGAGCGATATATATGGCTCCGTATATTTCCTTCCCTTGTCATCATGAGGCAAAGATGGACACAGTGTATGAGAATAAACAATGATGATGATGAAAGCATACCAGCACCAGTAGTTTGGCCCTCTCACAGATGCCGGGCAGGTAGGTGCTACCTCCTCACCATCCAGATAGCTGCTGAGCCAGCTGAACACACGGAGGTGCCGCCCTCAGGAAGCATGGGCGCAGCATCTGGGCTGCAGTAGAGGGAGGAACCACAGAGACAGTCATTCAAATGGTCACAACAGTCTCTGCGACTACAGACTGTGACCATGACAACAGACATCTGTCCTTATCACTCGGAGTCAGACCATCCTTTCAAAACCAATTTTTTTCAGTGTCCATCAGGGAGAGCAAAAGTACAGATTGATACTTCTTCAGCTGCAGATCCCCATTAATAAACAATAATTAGCAACACTTTTTATACCCAAGCAGCTCAATCCTCATCATGAACCACCTACACAGCCAGCTCAACAACATAGCAAGCCAGTATTTGACCGTTAATTAACATAAACATGTTTAGCATCTCCTGGCTTCCACACAGCCTACAAGCCACTGATGCAGACCTTTGGAACATCTACATTTTTAAAAGTCCAATATATCTATTTAATGTGGCATACACAATCACAATAAATCCTTTATTTTAGACGGGTCTAAAGAAACATGATAAAGAAAATGTAGTCTATTTCAGAAGAACAGAATAGCAATCTCTGAGTTGTCCTTATGTTAGGCCCTGATCTGGCGATGCCAAATGGCTGTGGGCTACACTAGTTCATTTAGCAGACAAGATTTGCTTATTATTCCATGGTGTTTTTACATTAGTTTATAGTATGAAGAATACAATTGAACATAGCTGAATAAAATAGAAAGGATATTTGCTCCAAACGATTTCCAAGTACGCACGCACAAGCACCTATTCTGTGCTAAGCGGTTAATAGAGAAACAGGTCCTCCTATATGCTTCATTTAGAGTTATTAATGCAACTTTAGTTGTTCTATGTTTTGATTTTGAATACATTCTAAGGCCCCATGATGCAACTCTAATCAGGATTTGAAAAAAGTTGTTTCTTGCCTTACTGCACATGTTGGGCATCATTTACAAGTGATAGTATTGTCACCCATCAGACTATTCTTAATTTAATGTTGTCTTTACATATACTAAATCAATTAGTTTTGATTAAGAATGGACATTTATCATGCACCTGTCTCAGAACAGGGGCACGGGGAAGAAACGTCATCTACTCACTTAAATAGCGAATGGAGAAGCGACTCCGGTGGTTTATTTTCATGCCAGCCAGGTAGGCTCCTGTTGTAAAGAGAAGCAATGTGCTTCAAATGAGGAAAAGTTGAGAAATAAACATAGTAGGCCGAGCCTATAGAAAGCTGATGGGATCCTTTTTAGAGAAGCCATTAAATCTTTCTCATGCAATTGCATAGCCTATAGAAATATCAATAAACATGGGTTCATGGGCTCTCATGAAGTGTTTGATTTGATTTTTCTAAAACATTTGCATTGATGTCAGAGTGATTAGAGGGACAATAGAGTGCTGAGTACCAGGCAGTTATCAAGTTTGGAAGGCTGGGTTAGCTGTTGTGACGTCATTGCCATACAGGCCTAGCCAGGTTTCCAGATTGGTTTGTGCTTTAGTTTAGCTACTGTAAGTCTTTATACAGTATGTATAGCAATGACAATGAAAAAAAATAAGGAATAGAGCCCCACAGTGGAGGGGTCATAAGAACCGGGGCGGCAGGGTAGCCTAGTGGTTAGAGTGGTGGTTCTAGTGGTTCAAACCCTAGTGGTGGTCCTAGTGGTTCAAACCCCCGAGCTGACAAGGTACAAATCTGTCGTTCTGCCCCTGAACAGGCAGTTAACCCACTGTTCCTAGGCCGTCATTGAAAATAAGAATTTATTCTTAACTGACTTGCCTAGTAAAATAAAGGTAAAATAATAATAAAAAAAGCCATAAAACTTAAGAGGTCAAACAGGGAAATGGTTCCAATCTTTTTTCCACCATTCTTTTTTCCTATAGGGGATTTTGGAAACACTTAAAATAAGGGCTGTGTTTTGTGTAGGTTTACCCTGGTGTGACGTTTTGATAACCATGTAAATCCCTCTACAAATCCCTGAAGGTCATCTCAAGTTGACACCTTTACCAACAGGTTGTGTCAATGTAAAACTTGCACAAGACAGTTCACAGAATTGTCCATTTAAAATAAATTTAGCAAATGTATCGATTACTACATTTTGCTAACATGAGTTAATCCTGAGATTCCAACCTTTGCATAAATTACGCACTCGTCCATAATCATCGTGGTATTTGTAGTTCTTTATGATAGCCACATTAGCAGCTAATTAGCATTTCGTTTTGGGGGGTATAATAAAATAAAAGTCACCTTGTCCTAGAGGGATTTACATGGTTATCAAAACGTCACACCAGGGTAAGCCTACACGAAACACAGCCCTTATTTTAAGTGTTTCTAAAATCCTCTATAGGAAAAATGAATGGTGGAAAAAGGTTTGGAACCATTTCCCTGTTATGGGTATAATGACTCATACTGTGGTACTATATCGACTGAAGCACTAACTGTTGTGTCGACCAGCCTGGTAACACTAGATGACCAGGACACTAAACAAGGCCCAAATAACGGCTAAGCAATTCAAGTGCCGGTTGATTCTACCACTTCAGCCCTTCTTTTAATATCAGTGGGACTGCTGACGAGGCCACTTGACATACTTGAAACCTTTTAATGCCATTTTTTAATCCTGTTAATACAAACGTTTTACGAGACCATATTCATTTTGTTTCATTGAGCAGTGATTCATCAGGCATACTTTTTTCATTTAAATGTTTAACACCTTTATGAAATTGTTGTGCTTGTTCTGAATTTAAAAGCTTTATTAAAACAGATGTACCTGTGACCTGCTTTAGATTGCGTCAGCCATTCAAAAGGTCATTTGAGAGTTTATCACTCGTGGACAGACACATGTAACAATGGGATGGTAATATGGTGTGTAAATATTTGTATGAACATAAGATTTAACAACTGAACAAGTTCCACAGAGATGTGACTAACATAAATTGAATAATGTGTCCCTGAACAAAGGGGGGGCCAAAATCAAAGGTAACAGTCAGTATCTGGTGTGGCCACCAGCTGTATTAAGTACTGCAGTACATCTCCTCCTCATGGACTGCACCAGGTTTACCAGTTCTTGCTGTGAGATGTTACCCCACTCTTCCACCAAGGCACCTGCAAGTTCCCGGACATTTCTGGGGGGAATGGCCCTAGCCCTCACCCTCCGATCCAACAGGTCCCAGATGTGCTCAATGAGATTGAGATCTGGGCTCTTCGCTGGCCATGGCAGAACACTGACATTCCTGTCTTACAGGAAATCACGCACAGAACGAGCAGTATGGCTGGTGGCATTGGCATTCTGGAGGGTCATGTCAGGATGAGCCTGCAGGAAGGGTACCACATGAGGGAGGAGGATGTCTTCCCTGTAACGCACAGAGTTGAGATTGCCTGCAATGACAACAAGCTCAGTCCGATGATGCTATGACCCTCCACCTCCAAATCGATCCCGCTCCAGAGTACAGGCCTCGGTGTAACGCTCATTCCTTCAACGATAAACGCGAATCCGACCATCACCCCTGGCGAGACAAAACCGCGACTCGTCAGTGAAAAGCATTTTTTGCCAGTCCTGTCTGGTCCAGCAACGGTGGGTTTGTACCCATAGGCGACGTTGTTGCCGGTGATGTCTGGTGAGGACCTGCCTTACAACAGGCTTACAAGCCCTCAGTCCAGCCTCTCTCAGCCAATTGCGGACAGTCTGAGCATTGATGGGGGGATTGTGCGTTCCTGGTGTAACTCGGGCAGTTGTTGTTGCTATCCTGTACAAGTCCAGCAAGTGTGATGTTCGGATGTACCGATCCTGTGCAGGTGTTTTTACACGTGGTCTGCCACTGCGAGGACAATCAGCTGTCTGTCCTGTCTCCCTGTAGCTCTGTCTTAGGCGTCTCACAGTACGGACATTGCAATTTATTGCCCTGGCCACATCTGCAGTCCTCATGCCTCCTTGCAGCATGCCTGAGGCACGTTTGCCCAGATGAGCAGGGACCCTGGGCATCTTTCTTTTGGTGTTTTTCAGAGTCAGTAGAAAGGCCTCTAGTGTCCTAAGTTGTCATAACTGGGACCTTAATTGCCTACCGTCTGTAATCTGTTAGTGTCTTAATGACCGTTCCACAGGTGCATGTTCATTAATTGTTTATGGTTCAATTAACAAGCATGGGGAAACAGTGTTTAAACGCTTTACAATGAAGATCTGTGAAGTTATTTGGATTTTTACGAATTATCTTTGGATCCTGAAAAAGGGGCGTTCCTTATTTTGCTGAGTTTACATCTCCACCCAGAACCTAATCGAACATCTGATGCAATTAAACAAGATTTCTGGGTTTCTGATTGTGAAGACACAGAACATCCAGTACCTGGCCAGCTGTTGCAGGAGGCCCAGCAGTGATCGTCGTTGTCTCCCCCCCCCCCCGCGCTCCTCGTCCATCTTCAGCACATACAGGGCTGGGATGTGGGGGGAAGAGCGGGGCAAAGGGGTCCAGCTGCAGGGCAGGGGTAGAAGAGGAAGACTGTTCACAACCAGAGGTTTCGGTAGACTTTAGACTCACAGCACCACACACACATTGCCGAACACCATCTGTCTTTGGTAGTCTGAGCACTGTCATCCCAGTCCTGGTGTATTATATTACACACACACACAAAAACGCACAAAAGGTGAAGGACCAATATTTCGGCCTGGTCTGAATCAACCATTTCCTGATGACCTCCACTTGCACTTCCTTTCTTATTAAGTAACAGCTCTCAGCCAGAGAGTGAACTCTACACAACTCCTCCCGATCTCAACTGCCCACTCCCGACCCTGGGCCATGACCCCTGCCAGGATTCCATGCTACAGTACAGCGTTACTTCACTTCAGCCCATGGCTTTCTTAACGCCACTCACATTCCACATGAATGGATAATGCACAGGACAAACAGATTTAAAAAAAAGAAGCACTATAGGTTATTTATCAACCTTAGTCATCTTCACTACGTCATTAGCTTTTTTTCTTTTTTTCTTCTTTATGTATACATCAATAAATAATTATCTGGCACTTGGAACATAATTTCAAATAAAAACATTAAGCAAAGTAGTGAACTACTGTTAACTGCCAAAATAAAGGAAACACCAACATAAAGTGTCTTATAGGGCATTGGGCCACCAGGAGGCCCCAGAACAGCTTCAATGTGCCTTGGCATAGATTCTACATGTGTCTGGAACTATTGGACGGATGCAACATCATACTTCCACAAGAAAATTACTAATTTTGTGTTTTGTTGATGGTGGTGGAAAACGCTATCTCAGGCACCACTCCAGGATCTCCCATAGGTGTTCAGTTGAGTTGAGATATGGTGACTGACAGACACACACACTTTAAATAAAGGTTAAATAAAATAAACAAAAAAATGAAACCCCTGTGCTCCTTTGAGATCCCTCTTTCAAAGTCACAGGTCTCATCTAGCCATGGTAGCTAAAATAATGGGCAACTGGGCATTTTATACATGACCCTAAGCATGATGGGATTTTTTAATTGCTTAATTACTTCGGGAACCACACCTGTGTGGAAGCACCTGCTTTCAATATACTTTGTAGCCCTCACTTACTCAAGTGTTTCCTTTATTTTGTAAGTTACCTGTGTTTACGAACTCAACATATTTCTGTAATCCTGTTTCGCATTACAGAAAGAGAAAAAATAATTCGCCCAGAAGTTGACCTCACCGCTACCTTCTTTTAGTCTGTCTGGATTCAGAGCTTGAAAGTCACAGGAACTGGTGGCATTAACGACTTCCACGTACAGCATGGCCTACGGGGTGTTTTCCTTTACATTTTTCACAAATTGACCTACAACTCCAGCACCTGCAAATAATAAATCTATATTTATTGTGTGTAATTGAAGTTCCATTGACATCAAATTACCCAAAGTCTGCACAGTTAAGCATGATAATCTCAAATTAGGATTCAGGCATTATTGAATATGTGTTGTAAGAAGTGTTGCCAACTTCTTACAGAATTCACACACATACTGTTGGAATCGAGGGCTCCAGACCCCACAGTGAATTCTCACACACAGGAATCGAGGGCTCCAGACCCCACAGTGAATTCACACACATACTGTTGGATGAGGGCTACAGACCCCACAGTGAATTCACACATAGGAATCGAAGGCTCCAGACCCCACAGTGATTAGTGTCCGTGCCATCTCCCAGGTCCACCCAATCAGACAGGTAATTAACTCCACCGTAATCTTTAATTGGACATCAAACTCCAAAAGGTCATGGCAGAGAAGGAGAAATGCCATTTCATTACACTGAGAAGTCCCGGCATTGGGATCAATTAGGCACTAATGAACAACACTATGCGGTAATTGGTAATGGCTTCACAACACAAAAGATGAGAGGACCAAAGACTAGGAGGTTCACGTCTAAACGAAGCCAAATACCTTTAAAAAACCACACAAAAAGCCAATTAGGGTTGAAAGGCAAATACCACTACACCCCGGGTGCTCCATTTCCTCAATTACAGTGTAAAATGATAGGCCATTAAGCTTGAATACAGCTGGGTAGAAAGATGACCCATAGCATGTTTTACAGTACATGCATGTTCTGGTGGATAACGCTGCATCAGCAGAGGCTCAGAAGTCACCACTGGAAAAGTGTGTGAATCAGTCACTGTTTCAGTATAGGTTGTCATAGACACAAAGTAAATTACCAAACAAAAATGACCCATCCTTAGACACCCTTTTTGTCACCCTTTTTGTCACCCTTTTAGTGCATTTAACCCCATTACTAGATGGAGTAAAGACGTCAACCAGGAAGGAACCAAGGTTAATATAAACCACCGACTGACAAATGGTCTTACGTTATAGCAATAACATACCTGAACACTGACTTCCATTATATACCAGCACTACAGTCATTATGCCACTGAAAACAAGGATAGAAACAGAGCAGAATCATCTCTCCATCATCTATACCCCAATACCTCCTTTCCAACCTCATCAACATCATGTTCCAGGGCATCCCTTGTCCCCCCAACTGAGCTGGATAATCCACGCTCCAGTGACTAATCACAAGTTTTAGGCTAAATTAAGGCATGGAAATGCCGCAATAACAAACAGCACCCAGAACTGCTTGGCGTGGAGAAGCTGCTGTGGTGATGTCCTCGTAATGCCTTATCCAGAGAGTGGAATGTGTGTGCATGCATGCTTTGTGCGTGCGTGATTTGTGTGCATGCTTTGTGTGTGTTCGTATGTATGCTTTGTGAATGCGCGTGCGCATGAGGATATGTGTGCGGATGCATTGTGTGAGCGCGCGCATGTTTTGTGTGTGCGCATGCTTGTGTGTGTATATGCTTTGTGTGTGTGTGTGTATGCTTTGTATGCTTTGTGTGTGTATGCTTGTGTGCTTTGTTTTTGTGTGTGTATGCTTGTGTGTGTATGCTTGTGTGCTTTGTTTTTGTGTGTGTGTGTGCGTGCACATGAGTGTATGCGTGCGGGTGTGTGTATGCATTGTGTGAGCGCACGCACATGCTTTGTGTGTGTGCACGTGAGTGTATGCTCTGTGTGTGTGTATGCTTGTGTGCGTATGCTTGTGTGTGCATGCGTGTGTGGGTGTGCATTCCTTTGTGTGTGTGTGTGTGTGTGTATGCTTGTATGTGTGTATGCTTTGTATGCTTTGTTTTTGTGTATGCTTTGTATGCTCTGTTTTTGTGTATGCTTTGTTTCTGTGTGCGTGTGTATGCTTTGTTTTTGTGTGTGTGCGTGTGTGTGTGTGTGTATGCTTGTGTGTGTGTGAGTGTATGCTTGTATTTTTTATTTTTTATTTTACTAGGCAAGTCAGTTAAGAACAAATTCTTATTTTCAATGACGGCCTAGGAACAGTGGGTTAACTGCCTGTTCAGGGGCAGAACGACAGATTTGTACCTTGTCAGCTTGGGGATTTGAACTTGCAACCTTTCGCTTACTAGTCCAACGCTCTAACCACTAGGCTACCCTGCTAACCACTAGGCTACCCTGTGTATGCGTGTGTGTGTATGCTTGTATGCGTGTGTGTGTATGCTTGTATGTGTATGCGTGTATGCATGCTTGTATGCGTGTGTATGTATCCTTGTGTGCGTATATGCTGTGTGTGTGTGTTTGTATGTGTGTGCATGCTTGTGTGTGTGTGTGTGCATGCTTGTGTGTGTGGATGCTTGTGAGTGTGTGTGTATGCTTTGTTTGTGTGTGTGTGTGTGTGTGTGAGTGTGTATGCTTGGTGTGTGTGTGTGTATGCTTTGCGTGTGTGTATATGCTTTGTGTGTGTGTATGCTTTGTGTGTATGCTTTGTTTTTGTGTGTGTGTGAGTGTGCTTGGTGTGTCAGTATGCTTGGTGTGTGTGTATGCTTTGTGTGTGTGTGTGTATGTATGCTTTGTGTGTGTGAGTGTGCTTGGTGTGTGAGTATGCTTGGTGTGTGAGTATGCGTATGCTTGGTGTGTGCGTATGCTTGGTGTGTGCGTATGCTTGGTGTGTGAGTATGCTTGGTGTGTGAGTATGCTTGGTGTGTGAGTGTATGCTTGGTGTGTATATGTTTGGTTTGTGTGTGTGTGTGTGTGTGTGTGTGTGTGTGTGTGTGTGTGTGTGTGTGTGTGTGTGTGTGTGTGTATGCTTTGTGTGTGTGTGTTTGGTGTGTGAGTATGCTTGGTGTGTGAGTATGCTTGGTGTGTGTGTGTGTATGCGTATGCTTGGTGTGTGCGTATGCTTGGTGTGTGCGTATGCTTGGTGTGTGTGTGTGTGTTTTGCGTGTGTTTTGTGTGTGTGCGTGCATGCGTGTGTTTGGTGTGTGTGCGTGCATGCGTGTGCTTGGTGTGCAAGTATGCTTGGTGTGTGAGTATGCTTGGTGTGTGTGTGTGTTTGTATATGTTTGTATGTTTGGTGTGTGTGTGTTTGTATGCTTGTGTGTGTGTGTGTGTATGCTTGTGTGTGTGTGTGTGTGTGTGTGTGTATGCTTGTGTGTGTGTGTGTGTGTGTGTGTGTGTATGCTTGTGTGTGTGTGTGTATGCTTGTGTGTGTGTGTGTGTGTGTGTATGCTTGTGTGTGTGTGTGTGTGTGTGTGTGTGTGTGTGTGTGTGTGTGTGTGTGTGTGTGTGTGTGTGTATGCTTGTGTGTGTGTGTGTGCTTGTGTGTGTGTGTGTGTGTATGCTTGTGTGTGTGTGTGTGTGCCATGTGGCGAGCCAGGAGATATGACACTGTGTGGGGTAGGGATGCCAATAGACATTTGGGTAGAGGGGGCTAAATAACAAATTAGAATATAAAAATGAGGGGTTCTGAGTTTAAGAGAAAGTGAGTGTGTAGGTACGAGCGAGGAATGGTGGGATCCCCTTAGGTTTACGTCAATGTGACAGCAGGAGGTTGGGAGCACTTAAACCCAATTTTCAGGCCATCAACGCTGGATGACTCAGCTGTGTGACATCGAAGCCAATGCCCAATCTCGCCACACACATTGGTTTTGCACATTGTCGTGTTAACCTTACCCAGCCCCGAGGTAGCAATTTCAGGGCTAGTTGTCCTCAGCATTGTGCCATTGCTTAGCTCCTACAAAAAAAAACTAAACAGACAAACAGAGATATGGATCATTTGAGATCTACATGTCATTCAACATGTCATTCAACACTCAACACTCTATTTCTGAATAATTGTACATATATTAAGATATCAGGGGATAAATATCTAATCAATATGACATGTTTTAGAACCTACTCAATTGGACTTTGATATTTACAAATCTTTTCAAAAACATCTGTTAAAAGTGGTTTGCTCAGAAGGGCATGGAAATGACTGACAGGTCTGGGAGAGAAGTTCACTTGGCTGAATGGCATGTCTTCACCGGTCTTGACAAAACTACCCCTTGCAGGTAACAATGTCGACCTAGAGAGCTGTGACCTTATTAGACCCAGTAAACATACCAACATGCCTCTGGTGCGCAGTTCTGTTCTATACACAAGCAGAGCTTTTCTATGTTACAATACATAAAAATGTATTAATTAGCGTCCATTCAAGAAACATTTACCCCTTGAGGTCCACACTCACACACTCATTATACCCTCCCCCTTTCACACATATCAATACACGCACACACCAGGGTGACACTGCTGCTGAAGGGGTCTCCGAGGGCGTGGATGTAGGGAACAGACTTGGAAGATGTAGTCACCCAGACAGGAGGGCTCGTGGTGCTTGGTGGAGTCTCTCAGCTCTGATACAGGGGAGATCACTGCCACCTGGCCAACAGAAAGGGAGGAGGGACAAACAGAACATTTATATCAGCTACCCAGGATGTATAGACACAATCAAGATGATAAGTGCCAAGTTGGAGGAACTCAACCATTTCAGCTCTACATTCTAGAGCAATTCAGGACACAGAAAGCTACAGGACAAAGAAAGCTACAGGACACAGAAAGCTGAACACCTTGGAGGCCTGGTAGCTCAGCTCCCTGCAGAAGCAGAGTGTTGTTAACCCATCTCACAGACGTAGACCATAACTACAGCAGCCAGATATTTACTGTAGAAGCCAGATATTTACTGTACAAGCCAGATATTTACTGTATATTTTATACATCTATGGCATTTTTCAATGCTTTTAAATCTTCCCGATGTCAATGGGTATTTACTGTGTGTATATACACATGTATTTTCATGAAGTGGCCTACAGGGACAACAAAGATCTATTTCATTGAATTCTCCTACACATTTCACAGTATGCCCTACAATGGCTTCCATGGAAATGATATTACAATATGTTCAGGACATACTAATTATTTATCACAACTAATACAAATATTTTCAGCATTTAAAAACATATTGTTAACACAAGCTATATTTCCAACAACTTGGCAAGAGATTGTTTGTTGACATTTAGAAAATTTGCACAGAAAAAAAATGGGAAAATTGCATACTGTGGTGTTTCCATTTAACTTTCTTGTGTCGATAAAAACAGCTGAACATTGTTAGATTTTTTTCCCGCGCATAACTTCAAAATGATTTGTCAAATGATCAAAAAAGTTTCCATCATTTGTCACAACATGGAAAGTTTTACAAAACAAAAATCCACCATTGAATGGATAAAAATTGTAGATCTTTTGAAAATATCACTTATAATCTGCTGTTACCATTAAACATATTGCAATAAAAATAAATGGGACATTGACCCAGGTTTATTAGACAAAAGCAATGTAGACATGTCTACAGTAACATCTAACAAGAGTGGGTCAGCCAACTAGACCACAGAGCAGGATCCATGACACCACTGTAGCCAGCGGTGCAGAGGTGAATATCAGACACTGGCCTGTGGGAGGAGGCCATCTCACTCCACAGCTGCTCAGTGCATAGATCAGGCACCATGGGCTTCATCTCTGGAACAAGCACAGACTCGTTGGCAGTGCTGTTGGGCGAGGGCAGGAAGCTGTGCCCTCTGGGGGACATGAGTGGTATCACGTTAAACTGCGCCGTTGCCAAGGAAGGTGCCGCCATGCCAGGGGAGTGGAACCGGCTACAGACATGGGTCAGAAGACAGCAGAAAGGTGGCTAATTATGGTCAATGGTGTGGTTGTTGTAAATGAGACATAAGCTTTTGAGCATGAATGTTTGACTACAACTGTAAGATCCTGTGGGACAGCAGGCACCCCATTTATATCATATTAATAATCTATTTGGGTATCTGACTGAAATCCTGCGCTCTGTGGCACTCCAGGGACAGAACTGAAAACGCCTGGTATAAACTCACCTGAGTGCAGCCATGCTGAAGATGCTGGGTGAGTAAGTCCATGAGTGGAGGCCTGGTGATGAGGTCATCAGAAATCTGGGTGTCAAAATAAGCATAAGTGATATTTGGGTGTCTGTGAATCCAGAGACACTCCCCCAAAAAATCAAGGCAACATTATATAAACGAAGACATTGAAAAATCATTGTTTAGCCTGTTTAAGTTCACATCCTCTTGATGAAATTTGGACGCATTCTATGGCTACAAAGCGCAGGGAGGCAGGTGAGCCATGGTTGGCTTCTATACAGTGGCGTGCAATAGCATAGTCCGTGTTTATATTACGAATAGCAGCCTTATGTTCGGCGATGCGGAGTTTCAATGCTCATTTAGTTTGACCAATAGAAGCAGCCCACAGAAGCGTGAGCATGTATATGATATTTGTGGTGCTACAATTAATGAAGCTTTGGATTTTGTATAATTTACCTGTTGTCGGGTGGAAAAGTACTGTAGTATTGGTCATGTTGTCACAATGTACATAGTGGCCACACGGGCCTGGGGCCAAGAGTCATGCTTCTTGGGCAGCTGCATGCTTTGCATAACAATCTGCTAAAACCAATGAGAGGGGGCAATGTTGTGAACACTGGTAGACTTGGGTCACTTTTGTTTCAATACAATGGATTTGACGAGACCGCACTCTGTGGAAAAACACTGACGTGGGGGCATTTTGTCCTGGTTTCTATTAGTGCCATTGAGTAGGCTTCCACGTTCAGTCTCTAGCACAGGTATAGCCCTGTTCAATGGCACTATAATCATACCCACATTGCAGGAGCCTGGTGCGCATATCAATGGCTTTGTGCTCAGTTACATCCAGGTCTTAGGAATTGACCCATCGATATGTTCCGCTTAAGGTGTCCTGAGTGGTTACGGTCTGCACGTAAAAGTGTACTCCTACTCTGCAGCTTGCAGAAGATAGTAGTCTCCCACTTGTTTTCTTTATTTTTGTTGACTTTAAGATCCAAGAAGTCTATTTTTTCTCAACTTCTCTCTGCTGTGAATTCTAGATAAGGGTCAGATAAGAAATGAACTCGGAGAAGAGCGTCATTACCGTTCCATACCTGAAGGATGTTCTCTATGTATCGTTTTCAGGTGACATTCTAGAAATATAGGCCCCAACTCGGAAAGCCCGAACCCAAGAACAAACTAGCAATTTATATCAGTCCAATGTGGACCGATGGCACTCAAACAAAAAGAGGCAACGTCCGTTTGCTATAGTTCGGATCAGGGTTCGATTATTTGTTACATGGGTAGTGTCCATGTCTGTCTTGCCTACTACTTACTAAAACGACATACTAATCGTAATACATAATACTTAGACATACTGTTTATTAAAAACAAATACAGTATGCAACAAATATCAACATACTAGGCTCACCCATGCTGAGAATGCGTCATCCCATGGAATCCCATTCAAATCATGGTACCAATATTAATCATTATTGCACATGATATTCAAATCATCTTTAAGGGCCCTTGTTGGGCGTCACAATCAATTTGACATAGTTTTGGATGATTTGGACATGATGAATGAATAATGCTAATATCAGTACCATGACCTGAATGGGATTTGTGCCACAAATTCTAAAACGTTAGCATTTGAAAACAGTGCCAGGGAAATAAAACCAAAGCATAGATTGCTGTGATACCTTGTCAATAGACTGCTTACAGGGTAAGAAAACCAATGTTTCATTTTGTAAAACTATCCCTGGCCCTGGTCAGACCAACTTAAGTCCAATCTAAGGGATTGTAGCTCGGCTTTGAGTCATCACTAATGCCATGAGAATTCTATTCTTAAATTCCATTTATGCCATGAATAATCCATTTTTTTACCACTGAAAAATCATGAAGGAAACATTAAACATTATTAACACAAGGGGTTGTTCTTGCATGTTATCTTACATCTGGAGTGACTGAGTGTATGCCCTGCAGTGTCATATAACTATGGAGGGCTTGCAGTTGAAGAAGACGATTTTCATGGTGCTGTCAGAGACGTATTGCACACAGGCAGCCTCGAACAGACCTGCCAGAGACACAGGAGATGAGCAATTAACAAGCCATAATGGGGCTAGCAATTAAGGTACCGGCAGCCAGCTAACAGAGCAGTCAAGGAGCGCAAGAGGACCAACAGTATGTAGCTCCAACATTCAGGTTTCAACATCCATTATAGTTTATTTATATGGTGCTTTCCATCATTCTCTTTGCCACAATTTGTTTCACATTTGTGTTGACTATTTCTAATGAGTCTCACCTGTAGGTATGCACACCACTCTCATCCAGAAGGTGCAGCATACTGAATACAGTAGGAAGAGGTTCCCTGAGAACACAGACACAAACAGTGGCATGTTCAAAACACTCCTTACACACTAGCATCGACCAAAAGGGATCAGAAACAGCAGGGAGTGGGTATTATGGGTTTTTGCTGTGTACTGTATGTACCCGGGAGGACTTGGAGGAGCCTCGGGTGCAGTGCTTTTTGCGTTCCAACAGCAGACCAAATTTAGTGGGCCACACATTGAAGACCTTTAATTTCATGAAATCCTATTCAAGGTGATGTTGGAGAAAAAAAGTTTGATAATCTTGTGAATCATGACTCTAGTCACTAAAGAAACAGACAGTCTGCATTCTCATAGTATCTTTTGTTGGGGATCAAGACATGTCCCTATTTACCATGATTGTAGAATGGTGGAGTCTTACAGTCTTGTCTTATCAACTACAACTGGTTAAAAAAATTCTGGTCTATAAATGTGGACCCAATCAACATGAGCTAAATTCACCCCCAAGAAACCACCGTCATTTCCCCTGTACGTCACAACGTAGGCCTAGGTTTACTCAGTGTTTCCCGTAACTCACCAGGAAAAAAATACAAAAATTAAATCATGTCAAGTGGATTTTGATGTGAAAAATAATGACACATACATGCCAAGGCCGTTAATTGCATGATGCCGTTTTTCATTGTAATCTGAAGCCTCTCGTCAGCTGTCAGTGAGCCAAATCACTCATTACCATTGGTTAAGAAGACAATGGACTGGTCCTGGGGAATATCAATAACTGTGTAAAACAAACATAATTACTGTCCATATCTGCTGGTTCTACTTAAGGGATTCTAATGAGAAAATTAGATGGCCAGGACTGGAAGACATGACAAAATGTTCAAAAAAGGATCTCTCTAACCAATGTTGACAGTACATCACAATTCAAGAAGTCATCACAAGGTAGTACATCACAAAATTCAGCACACCATAAACACATCAAATGGTTGCTCGCACACATTTTAGACATCGCGCTGTTACATCAGATCTAGGGGTCTGTAGATGTGGGGGTTTTATGACCCCTCACGCCACTGGTAAATCTCAGGCCACAAACAAATTCCTTTGTCCAGTTACTATGGAGAACCAGCCTCAGAACATTAAACATGAAAGAAAGGGACTTTGGAACAATGGTTTCCGTCAGCCACATTGGTGGTCATGACAATAGATGGAATATGAAAATGTATGTCATTTTTGTTTTGTTATTAAATGTTAATAGATGACGTTATTACGAAAACATTGTAACGTGAAGAGTTTTCCTAGTATATGTTTGATGTTTATACATTGTACGTTGTGTGGAAAATGTCCAAATCAAAGGGAATGTTTTGGTAAAGGTGAAATGTGAAGTTAGTCGTCTAAAATTGGATTTGAGTAAAATCTAGACCTTGCCCTTAACTTGGTACACCCAGAGAATTGCCCTAAAGGCGGTTACGCCCACTTCTGACCCAAAGGTATGAAACCTGTGAGTAAAGAATTTACAAAGGAAGACTACGTGACCCAAGCTGCAGCAAAGGTCTAAAAAGTTTTTTTTTAAACAGAACACAACAAGTTTGAAGACAAAGAAATATTTTTCTACCCACGCTACGGATGAGTAGCTGTGTCTAAGCAGGTGAATTCAAGCCGGACCCCCTAGCATCCAATCCCAGCGAATTATGGTATCTAAATGGTTTCATCCCTATGATGTGAGCTCTGAGCTACAGAGCTGTCTGTCCTCAGAAGACCCCTTCCAGAGAAAGGGTGAGGGAACAGACTTCTAAGCCAAAAGGACGCTGACATCGTGAGGACGACCAGAAAGGTGCACCGGGGAAGTGCGTCATCGAGCAGCCTGAATGGTCCACACAGAGAATCCTTGGAGGTCTTCCCCACGTAATTATATCATTATATTCTGACCCATAAGAGTGGCAGTTTGGGGCAAGGCTCGGGTTAGAATAGCATTGCTGACAAATTCACCCAAATGTATATTTCTCTCGTGTACTTTCTTTTTTCTCTCTCTCTTTGAAATCACCATTTTAGGTAACACGCGCCATAGTGATGGCCCGTTATACTAAGTTCTAATCAATAGCCTATAATGTGTTTTGTCTATGTGTATCTTTTATCATCATTTTAGCTTTTTAGTAAATAAATATTCAACTAAGATTAGTGTGCTACAAACTCATTGGCGAGACCCGGGTCCATGCAGATTCACGGACTAATCGACGTTCAGAACGAGATTGTAGAAGTAACTGGTTAATTAGCGGCTGTTAATTATTAATGAGTTACTAATTGCTTGATTCAGTTAATCACGCAATTAGAAACTTTTAACCATTCGATGAACAACACTCGTCACATTAACTAACACAACGTCACAACATCATTATAGACTACAAATGGAAGCAGGGCCGATTGACACGAGCCTACTTGACAAGCTAAATTACTTCTACGCTCGCTTTGAGGCAAATAACACTGAAACATGCATGAGAGCACCAGCTATACCAGATGATTGTGTGATCACGCTCTCCGCAGCCAATGTGAGTAAGACCTTTAGACAGGTCAACATTCACAAGGCCACGGGGCCAGATGGATTATCAGGATGTGTACTACGAGCATGCGCTGACCAACTGGCAAGTGTCTTCACTGACATTCCTCAACCTCTCCCTGTCCGAGTCCGTAATACCAACATGTTTTAAGCAGACCACCATAGTGCCTGTTCCCAGAACACTAAGGTAACCTGCCTAAATGACTACCGACCAGTAGCACTCACATCTGTAGCCATGATGTGCTTTGAAAGGCTGGGCATCAACACCATCATCCCAGAAACCCTAGACCCTCTCCAATTTGCATACTGTCCCAATAGATCCACAGATGATGCAGTCTCTATTGCACTCCACACTGCCCTTTCCCACCTGTACAAAAGGCACACCCATGTGAGAATGCTATTCATCGTCTCATCTGCATTCTTCGTAGCTGTTTACATACCATCTCAGCGTTCAACATCATAGAGCCCTCAAAGCTCATCAATAAGCTAAGGACCCTGGGACTAAACACCCTCTGCAACTGGATTCTGGAATTCCTGACGGACCACCCCCAGGTGGTAAGGGTAGGTAACAACACATCCTCCACACTGATCCTCGACACAGGGGCCCCTCGGGGGTTCGTGCTCAGCCCCCTCCTGTATTCCCTGTTCACTCATGACTGCACGGTCAGGCAGGACTCCAATACCATCATTAGATTTGCCGATGACAACTGTGGTAGGCCTGATCACCGACAACAATGAGACAGCCTGTAGGGAGGAGGTCAGAGACACGGCCATGTGGTGCCAGGACAACGACCTCTCCCTCAACGTGATCAAGATAAAACAGGTGATTGTGGACTACAGGAAAATGAGGACCGGGCATGCCCCCATTCTCATCGACAGGGTTGAAGTGGAGAAAGTTGAGTATTGGTGTCCACATCACCAACAAACTAACCTATTCCCCCTCAGGAGACTGAAAAGATTTGGCATGGGTCCTCAGATCCTCAAAAGGTTCTACAACTTCACCATCGAGAGCATCCTGCCTGACTGGTTGCATCACTGCCTGGTATGGCAACTGCTCGGCCTCGACCGCAAGGCACTACAGAGGGTACTGTGAACGGCCCAGTACATAAGCTTCCTGCCATCCAGGACCTCTATACCAGGCGGTGTCAGAGGAAGGCTCTAAAGATTGTCAAAGACTCCAGCCACCCAAGTCATAGACTGTTCTCTCGGCTACCGCATGGCAAGCGTTACCTGAGCACCAAGTCTAGGTCCAAGAGGCTTCTACCCCAAGCCATAATACTCCTGAACATCTAATCAAATGGCTACCCAGACTATTTGCATTGCCCCCTAACCGCCACTCTCTTGTCATCTATGCATAGTAACTTTAAGAACTCTACCTACATGTACATACTACCTCAACTAACCGGTGCCCCCGCACATTGACTCTGTACCGGCACCCCCTGTATATATTCTTATTTTTTTTACTGCTGCTCTTTAGTTTTAGCATTTCACTGTAATGTCTACACAAAATGAAATCAACACCTGTTGTATTCGGCACGTGACTAATAAAATTTGATTTGAACTCAATAGTAGGAAGGTGTTCCTAATGTTTTGTAAACTGTGTATGCTCAATATGACATGTTTAGTTCAATTACCTGTAGTACTGGACTGCCCACAGTGAAAGCCTTGTAAACATGGGAAGCTTGACTCTTGCTTCCTATGACCATGTTTCCTGCTGCATAGAGCTCCTCCTCATTCTCATCACTGTCCACACTGGAACCCTTTCTCAGCAACCAACACTCCTGTAAACATCCACACAATAGTGTCTTACCCTCACCGTCTGCGGTAGTGACATCCTGGAGGAGACCATGTGTCTGAGGTCCTGAGCTTAGAGGCTTGCAGCTGCAGGTTTACATCGTTCGGGTGGTTAATGTACTGAATACGCCAAACGGGACAAATTACTGCAATTCCACTGCGGCTATCATTGTGGCTCGCTCTTCATAGTCGTTCGACATGAGTTTCACATATCAGAATTATTTCTGAGCGACGCAGGAGAGAATATCTGACAGTATATTTCACTTAGAGATATCCTGTTAAACTTCACATAAAATGCTGTGAAATACCTAGAAAATACAATGAGACCAGTGACTTAGTGTTCAAAATTAAATAACACAACATGCTAGCCCCGCAGATCATTGAGAGTTGCTTATAGTGCAGCCAAATAAACTGCTAGCTAGGTAGAACATGCCGAACGGCAGACAAGTAACTAGCTGTCTAGTTAGCCAGCTATAACAGCTAATGATAGCTAACTACACAGCTAGCCGTTGGCTTGAACTAATAGTAACTTAACAGTAGCGACTTTAGCTAGCAAAGTTACTGTCTGACTGTGGTCATCATCATAATTTAGCCAGCCAACCTGTTAGCTACTAGGAGCTTGTTAATATGATCTGGATACATTTCGTAATCTTCAAATACACATAGCGTTTAGTGTTGCATGTTTGTGTCTGGCTAACTATCTAGCAATCATGTTTAGATTAGCATACTGTCATGCACTGTCTCGATAGCTAGCTGGCATGCCGCAGTGGCACAGGCGCGAACCTAAAAAATAAGTCATTTTTTGTCCCTTGTCTCGGAATCATTGTGTTTTCTTTATATGACTCTTACTTGGGTACCACGTATTCAGCATTGTCAACATAAAAACAACTTAAAGCAACCCCTAAAATAAGAATACACATCCGTTTTTTGCAAGTGCTCTGACATCTTGCTGTCCTCAGGATCTTCACCTCACTTGATCAACCAATCAAGTAGGAAGTTGGAAAGCACACGTGTAAATTGGTAATATTTACATATTCATATTTTCAGTAATAAGATACATTGTAGACAGAGAGAATGGGAAAGTTATATGAAACCTCTTTTGCTGGACAATAAGTAGGCCTATTTATTATAAGAAATTGCAATGCAAAAAGTATTAATCGCCGAATGATTGACTGTATGGGATGCAATAGGACAAAGCCAGGTGTAAACATGCAGAACTCTTTGATATAGGCCATGTCCAGATTTTCTTCCATTTTTCTAAATTTTTCATTGTCATTGCTGTTCATGAATCCAGGTGACATAGGGACTAGAGATGGATGTGTCAAAACAATATGAGTTTAATAGAGGTATTTAGGGGACTATTTCATCCCCCAGTGTGCCCGCTAAACTAGGTTTTTCTCTCTGCCAATAATCCTGTTTGTCCCGAGGTACATCACAAAACAGAGTGTGCCTTCACACCTGTTATTGAACTTGATAATTTTTTATATTGTAGTACTCACTCACCTCTGACTGCTGTCAAGATGTCTGTCTAGGGCAGGGCAAAATTGACACCTTAAGAAAGCATTTTTACAAAAATATTTGTGAAATATCTCTCAACATCTGTGATAAGAATTCCTTCCCCATAAGTACTTCCTCTGAATGCAACTGTTCTTGTGTAGCAGTAAAATCTGTCATGTGTATCTGGAACAACCAGCAAATATATTCATATTAAATTCTACTGTACAATTCTTTTGACAAAGGCATGAAATAATTTTACCTGTGAACACTCTCCTGGTCTCTGACTGTCACAGATAGACAATATCCAGAGAACCAACTCCTCAGAGAGTTGAATGACATGCCTTAAATACACTATTTATCTTGTTAGTATCGAAGGAAATGCAAAACATGGCTCTACCTCTGAGATCAGCCCAGAAAGACAAAGATGTAATGTGATTGGATCTGATGACTTAAGGTCCCAGGGGCGTTGTAGGGTGGTTTGTGCCTTTGATTACTGGACTAATGAAGCACTGAGACCATTACTGGGCATTAATGTCTTCCATGTGGCTTGAGACACAAATGTATTTACAGAATTAGTTAGGATGCTATGAAGAGCTGTTTGCTTAATTGATCCATTACAGGGATTTCAACCTACAACAGGACTGTGATTACAGGTCCCCCAGGGACCCAAAATAAGGTGTACTCTCAGCCTACAGTGTGTGTTGTATTTGGGCCCATTTGGAAACCTAAGATCAAAGTTATGGTTTTGTATTGCCTAAATTCAATATTTTTCCATATCAGTAGCTTATCAAAGTGGAGATCTTGAATGAAATGGGGATTGTTTCTTTAAATAAAACAAAGTACATAATTTAGAACATACCTATGATCTATATTTGTAAATGTTCAATTTCCATGTTCAATTTGCCCTTGGTGTCACGATCGTTGTAAGGATCGGACCAAGGTGCAGCATGAGTAGAGTTCCACATAATTTTAAGGAATCGAAACTCACTGAACAAAACAACAAACAACCAAATGAAACGTGAAGCTACTGATGTGCACTAAGGCAACTATCCTGTATACATAGACAAGATCCCACAACACAAATGAGGAAATTGGCTACCTAAATATGATCCCCAATCAGAGACAACGATAAACAGCTGTCTCTGATTGGGGACCATATCAGGCCAAAATAGACATACAAAAACTAGAGTAACCACCCTAGTCACACCCTGACCTAACCAAAATATATAGAAAAACAGAGATATCTAAGGTCAGGGCGTGACAGTACCCCCCCCCCCAAAGGTGCGGACTCCCGGCCCGACCTATAGGGGAGGGTCCGGGTGGGCATCTACCCTCGGGGGAGGCTCCGGTTCTGGACACAGCCCCCCTCCTTACACTGATCCCTCCGCTTTTGTGGAACCAGACCGTGGATCATCGCTGGAGTGTCTGGACTGCAGCTCGTCGCTGAAGACCCCGGACTGGGGACCATTGCTGGAGGTTCCGGACTGTGGACCGTCGTATCAGGTTCCGGACTGTGGACCATCGTTGGAGGTTCCGGACTGTGGACTGTCGTTGGAGGTTCTGGACTGAAAACTGTCGCCGGAAGCTCTGAACTGGGAACTGTCGCCGGAAGCTCTGGACTGGGAACTGTCGCCGGAAGCTCTGGACTGGGAACTGTCGCCGGAAGCTCTGGACTGTGGAGGTGCACTGGAGGCCTGATGCGTTGGACCGGTACAGGTGGCACCGGGCTGATGACACACACCTCAGGGCGAGTGCGGGGAGGAGGCACAGGACGTACTGGACTGTGGAGGCGCACTGGAGGCCTGATGAGTGGGACAGGCACTGGTGGTACTGGCCTGGTGACACGCATCTTAGGGCGAGTGCGAGGAAAAGGTACAGGACGTACTGGACTGTGGAGGCGCACTGGAGGTCTGGAGCGTAGAGCTGGCACAATGCGTCCTGGCTGGATGCTCACTTTAGCTCAATAAGTGCGAGACGCTGGCACAGGACGCACTGGGCTGTGAAGACACACTGGGGATACAGCGCGTAAAGCCGGCGCAGGATATCCTGGTCTGAAGAGGTGTACTGGAGACCAGGAGCGCTGAGCCGGCACAACCCGTCCTGGCTGGATGCCCACTCTAGCACGGCAAATGCGGGGAGCTGGAATAGAGCGCACCGGGCTATGAATCCACACTGGAGACACCGTGCGAATCACTTCATAACACGGTGCCTGACCAGTCACACGCTCCCCACAGTAAGCACGGGGAGTTGGCTCAGGTCTAAACCCTGACTCTGCCAATCTCCCTGTGTGCCCCCCCAAAAAATGTTTTTGGAGCTGCCTCATATTGTCGCTGTTCCTCTTTCGCTGCCTCCTCCTGCTTCCATGGCAGGGTCTTGTCCCCTGCCATTACCTCATCCCAGGTCTACGATGTCCTCCACTCACTTTTCTCCCGGGCCCAGGATCCCTGCTCCTTTTGAACACGCTGCTTGGACCGTTGGTGGTGAGATCTTCTGTCACGATTGTCGTAAGGATCGGACCAAGGCGCAGTGTGAGTAGAGTTCCACATCATTTAAATAAATCGAAACTCACTGAACAAAACAACAAACAACCAAACGAAACATGAAGCTACTGATGTGCACTAAGGCAACTATACATAGACAAGATCCCACAACACAAATTAGGAAAATGGCTACCTAAATATGATCCCCAATCAGAGACAACGATAAACAGCTGTCTCTGATTGGGAACTATATCAGGCCAACATAGACATACAAAAAACCCTAGACATACAAAAACTAGAGTACCCACCCTGACCTAACCAAAATATATAGAAAAACAGAGATATCTAAGGTCAGGGCATGACACTTGGTTTGCCAGTGAAAGGGAAGATGACACTTACTGACACTCATGGTCTCCACTCTGAAGAAAATAATCTCCCTCAGTTTTGATTTATTGGACCAAGTTTTGCCATCTAATTTCCTCTATAACCCTCAAACTCAACTCTGGACCTCGAAGCCAGTTCCACTGCAATTTTTCATTGTTCCCCTCTAATCAAGGACTGATTTAGACCTGGGACTCCAGGTGTGTGCATTTCATTGTCAGGTAGAACAGAAAACCAGCAGGCTCCAGACCTCATAGGGTAAGAGTTGAGTACCCCTGCCCTATAAGATGATCCAATACTCATAAGATCCAGGTGGACCTTTAACCTGGTGAGGGAACCCCATGAGACTGGTGATAAGGTCATCAACTGGGTCGTGAGTTCCTCAAGCAAACTACATAAAACTGACTCACCATGAAGGCCATGTCTGTCATATTAGACCCTGGCCCGTAAATCAGTCTGTCAGTGCCAATTTGGCAACAAACACATCTCCAGTGTTCAGTGGACAGATAATCTAAACTGCAATAGGCTCTAACAAGCTGGGGTATTCCCCAGCATCCGACTCGGGCCAGGTATTTTCTGTTGCGTATTCTGTCCATTAGGTATTGAAGCGTGATGGAGGATTAACTTATTGCTTGCATAATGTATAATGGTATTCAAGTTTCCATTTCAAGTTTCAAGTTTTAATGTCACATGCACAAGTACAGTGAAATGCTTTTCTTGCAAGCTCTAACCCCAACAATGCAGTAATCAATAACAATGTAATACTAAAAATAACAAGGTTGAACAAAAACAACACGATATGAAGCTCTGGATAAGAGCGTCTGCTAAATGACTTAAATGTAAATGTAAATGAAAATAAGAAATAAGAAGAGCACAATACAGGGTCAGTTCCAGTACCATATTTTCCGTGTGTAGGGATACTGGAGTGATAGAGGTAGATATGTATAGGGGTAAGGTGGCTAGGCATCAGGATATACAGTATGATAAACAGAGTAGCAGCAGTGTATATTTTGATTGTATTTGAGTGTATGTGTGTGTGTGTGTGTGTGTGTGTGTGTGTGTGTGTGTGTGTGTGTGTGTGTGTGTGTGTGTGTGTGTGTGTGTGTGTGTGTGTGTGTGTGTGTGTGTGTGTGTAGATTCAGTATAACACACACTGACAATACAACACATGTACAAACACTCACTCCATCATTTAATCACACACACACATAATATTATTAAATTATGGACTATTATGGATTATTAGTGTTTGCATGTGGGTTGCAGTGTCAGTGTGTGTGTTAGGGCCCTGTGAGTGTGCATAAAGACAGTGCAAAAATAAGAATAAAATACAACGGTCAACTCAGGTAGTCCATGTAGCCAAAATGTTACCTATTTAGTTAACTATTTAGTAGTGTTATGGCATGGGGATAGAAGCTGTTCCGGAGCCTGATGGTGTCAGACTAGATGTACCGGTACCGTTTGCCTTGCGGAAGCAGAGAGAACAGTCTTTGGCCTGGGTGGCTGGAGTATCTAACGGTTTTCCGGGCCTTCCTCTCACACCTGATGGCAGGGAGCTCTGTCCCAGTGATGTACTGTCTGCACCACCCTCTGTAGTGTCATGCGATCGAGGGCGGTACTATTGCCATACCAAGCAGTGATTTCACCCCCCCGATGGTGTTGGAGAGGACTAAGCACACACCCCTGTGGGGCCCCCGTGTTGAGGGTTCGCGTGGCGAAGGTGAGGTTGCCTACCTTCATCACCTGGGGTCAGCCTGTAAGGAAGTCCAGGATCCAGTTCCAGAGGGAGGTGTTCAGTCCCAGGGTCATAAGCATGTGACGTGATGCTGACTGGCGTTATTGCTGAATGGCTGAGAGTTAACTTCTAATCTAGAGGAATTTAAAAGGCTGTGCATCATAACATCAAAATTATGGTTTCATCAATGTTGTAGGTTTCTGTGGATCTTTTAACTGGCTCATACATAAAAACTTGTCAATTCTGCACATTCCTTCAAAATACATACATTTCCTGTATAAGGAGTCCTTACCAGACTCTGTTTCAAATCATCGCTGTCAATTAAATGAGCATGTTTCCCAGTCCTTTGTCCCTAATCAACTTTATGTTTCGCATGATTACATTACAATTGTGATTAGGTTTCCAGAGGCTCCTGGTTGAGATAGGGCTATTACAACCACCCAGTCTTGGAGATATGAGATGCATTCAATGAGACCCAACGCTGAGAATCAGTACAGCTGAATTAGAGTCCAATGATGATACTGAATCCAGATGCTGAAATACAACAATGTGGCTCAATCCTGAAGCATATCACTCAAATTAACCAGTGTCAAACAAATGATGGATTATGAAAACACATTGGTCAGTACTTGAGTCTTGAGATGTGTTCTACATGGATTGATCTATTTTCCCATGGAACCACCAACATTCCAGCACAACAGCCATCCAGTCTTGCATCTACCAGACTAACAATAAGATCCAAAATCTATAATATTCATTCTCTCTGGGAACAACTCTGTTCAACAACTCTGCACTCTCTAAAATCTGAACATCTGTGTGAATCTTTATCTAGTTAAACCTTATGAGGAGATGATGGGACTTGTATGTGATTTGTTCTGGTGAAATGGAAGTGGGCCTATACTCACACACGTGTATATTCCATGAGAGCGTCTGACATCTGTATCAACTGTGCCTTTCATCTGCATTGAGTAAGGGAATGTCAACGTTTAATGTCCTTATATTGTGGGAGACAATAGGTAGCGGTGGGACTAAGGGTGGTTAGGAGAGGGATAGAGTGATATAGAGAAAAAATATGATGAGATGGGAGAGGTGGAGAGAGGATGTGGAAGAGGAGAAAGGGAAGGAGCTATTGGTGCTGAAACTGATAAGAGGATTTATGGTTTCATGTACTGTAGTTTGTTTTTCTTCATGTCTGTCATACAGACACTTTACAACCATTCAGAGGGAGTTATAGTCCAAGATGTCACATTGTGTATAATATTATATTTACTTTGCTTACTAAATAGAAAAATATATATATTTTAACTGTTTATTTCTCTTAGGCTGCTACACAGGCAGCCAAATTCGGATCTTTTTTCACTAATTGGTCTTTTGACCAATCAGATCAGCTCTGAAAAATATCTGATGTGAGTGGTCGAAAGACCAATTAGTTTAACAAATATCAGAATTGGGCTGCCTGTGTTTACCCCTATTAGGCCTACCAATGTGGTGGTACAGCATCTAGGGATAACATAAGTTGAGTCAACACCTATGATATGCAATAAGTCATTTTTTGTATGAGCAAAATCACGTTTTACCATAGTGCTGGTTCGACTGAGCATGCGAACAAGCCAATGACGAACGTTATCAATCCCAATGGGACTTTTATGACGTAACAACCTTGATCACATCTGACTGCCTTCCTGCTTGACGAAAAGTATTCAGAAGTATAAAACGAGGGAAGGGTTGAAGGTATAGTACGAGACGCTGACAGTTGAAGAAGCAACTGAGGTTTTGAACAGTGTTCCGTGACTTCTCCAGGAGATACAGCCACAAAGCGTTTCAAGACCTTGGACAGCACCCGGTCGGTACCCGAAGCAGAACAGCGGATCATTTTGGCAAATGTAAGACTTTTTTCCAATTATGCTATTTGTTTGAGATAATTATTCTATTTGTTTGATATTATTTTCAGTTAGGCTTCACATCATATTCTAATTGCATAGGCTACAATGTGTTTTTACCTCTGCAATCAAGCATAAACATATTTGGATTCATTAGAAGTCATTGTGTCATTGTGTCCATCTTCTAGCATAACTTGAAAGAGTTATGGATTCCAAATATAAGATTGATTTGTGATTGGCAATTGTATTTGAGGACATAAACAAATGATCATACAAAGGTTGAAACCAAGTCCTAACTAACTGGATACATGCGCAATTGCGCATTTGTCTTCATTCTCAGCGTAATTTTGTTCTGGTAGCACTGGCTAGCAAAATCTGCAAACTTGTTTACTCGTGTGGTTTACTCTTATTCCTTCACAATACAATGAAAAGAGAAGGTCTTGAGGAAACTTTTTTCCTGTGCGTAAAGTGGTACCGAATAACGAGGCAAGCGGGATTTTGAGAAATGTTGTTTTAATATAAGAATGTAGGCTATGTGAAAGCAACAGTAGTGAATAAAACCATATCTCCCTTTACAGGTATAAAGCGATGTTACAAAGGAACGGCTCCCAGCTCCTTTTTCTAATAGCCCTGTGCAGTGTGCTATATTCCCGGACTCAGTGTTTGCCATATGCATCTATGAGGTAGGAATAATACCGCTATTACTCATTTAAAGATGTATTATTTATGTGCAAGAGGACATGACTAAAATAGCATCAATAGTTACTTTCGCCAAAGAGTTCAAGAACTACAACGATAATACTAACTTATATAATGTTCAAGTGTTCTAATGAATAAACACGATGATAAAAAAAATATTAATTAATCGACTATATCCTAGTACAGCACGACTTTCTAACAATAATATTTAAGTCCTGAGAAATCATGTTTTATGTTCTGTCATCTAGGCTACTTTCATGTAGGCCTAAGTGGATATTATGTTGAAAGCCATGAATAATCAGTGGAACGTGGTAATTTCTTCCAATATAATCTTGGATGTTAGCATACCCAGAGAGGATACAAAAACGAATTTAAAAGTGTCTGTCCGTCTCATGACAACAAATTGTATTTTTGTATTGTCTAAGAGTAATTGACATAGGCACATTTTTTTTACCCTAATATAGCCTTTTGGAACACAAACCCCCGTTTCAGATTTTTGCTCCACACAGTGAATAATAACTGTTTTAATCTGTTGGCAGACCTACGAGACACGCAGACGGTCTCTTTACTAGTGGATACAGCAAACTTCTTGGACAGCTATCGGCGCGGCGGTACCTGGAATCCTTGATCGGAAAACGAGTCAGGTAGGCTCTATTTAATGCTTTTCGTTCAGATCATCGCGCGGAGTTTGGTTTCCTTATTTACCGCGAATAGAGCGCCTTTCAAAGTCAAACAATTTTAACAGTATGATAACTTTGATATTAACATATTTTCTGAAGCATTCAGGTTTATTGAAAACATTTATAGAGTCAGGAATGACAGCATGACAGAAATATCTATTCCATAAAATTGTCTTCCTGTAACCTATCTCTGTGATTTTAGTCTCAGTGAAAACCTTTTGATATATCCCTAACAATGTTTTATTAGCATATCTGCCTTGAAAACTGTTAATAACCTAATTTGTTGTAATTGTAAGAGATTTGTCATCTAAATTGTGATCTACTTATGGTTTAAATAACCCTATTGGATAGGTTGAGTTTGTCATAACAAGGTAAGCAAAAGTCTCAAAATGATGGACTAAAATGTGTTGTGGTTAATTTGTCACAGTGATGACATGATGGAGGACCAGGTACCAGTGAAGCGCCACTCAGATGCCATATTCACAGACAACTACAGTCGCTTCCGCAAACAGATGGCTGTGAAGAAATATCTGAACTCGGTTCTGACAGGAAAGAGAAGGTGGGAACAAGCACAATAATAGATTGTGTGTGTGTGTGTGTGTGTGTGTGTGTGTGTGTGTGTGTGTGTGTGTGTGTGTGTGTGTGTGTGTGTGTGTGTGTGTGTGTGTGTGTGTGTGTGTGTGTGTGTGTGGTGTGTTTGCGAGTGTGCATGTCAGGATATGCATGTTCGCAGGGTCTTTCCCCAGTATGACAGAAGTACAATGTACCCTTCTTTTGCTGTCAGGATTTTCAGTCAAGAAGACCCCTTCTTCTCTTTTCAGTCAAGAAGACCCTCCGATGCAAGAAGAATCCAGAAGTGAGCCCTCGTTTCAAGAGAGCTATGATGACGTCAACGTAGATCACCTCCTCAATAACTTCCAATTGGTAGGTTCAGTCTCACTCCTCCTCCTCCATTCAGGTCCCCCCCATTGCGTAAACAGGGTATTCAACACGGTGTGGTTGCACTGCTACCATAGAGACAGCAAGACCTGATATCTGTATAGTGGAGTTTAGCGGACAAACATAGCTGCATCTATTTTGCATGGCTGACAACATACTGTGTATATACCCATAGGAATACTTACGTTTTACAACAGGAGCTCAGCTAATGAAAGCTTATGGGCAATACAGTATAATGTTTTTACTAAATGAATGCCCTCATCACGTCTTCTCATGATCTGAAACTCTGTATTCTGATCAATACTCAAATATCTCTCCCTCCCTCTCGCCCTCCGTCTTTCCCTCTCCTTCAACTGTCTTTTTCAGCCACTCTGAAGAAGACCCACTGGTGCGACGACCTCAATCGTCAACCTCATCGATCTGCCATTCAAAACAATATTTAAGTTCTTCAACAACGGGCTAAAAGTCATGTGTGGTTATCTCTACAGTATAAAGTGAATGTTTACATTGTATATAAGTTAAACTAAAACAAAAAATATTGGTCTAAAGATGTAGGCCACAGTAAATATTATACATGTCCACCTGGGATTAGATAGATTTGCTTTGTCCAGGACTCTGTAAATGGTAGTTCAATAAATGCATTCTAAACAAGCTTTATACTGCTATAGAGTACCATCAGCTTAAACAGAAGAGGACCACATTTAGAGCGGCTATGATGCATATAATCACTTTATATCCATGTGGAACAACGCTATACCTTGTGCAAAAACTTACCTAGAGCATTTAGTTCTGTGAAACTGTCCACCAAATAAAATATGTCCATTTATTTTTCAAAGCTGAGTAATTTTGTAAGTAAATATTGATGTTGACTACTTATTTTCATGTAAAAAACAAACTTGTTGGGAAAAAAGGTATTGTTAAGTTGCTTACAAATTACGTTGCAAACTTATAGTTGCACTCAAAACGTGCTTTGATGACCTGCTCAGCTGAATGAAGATGGGAAACAAAGACTATTACATTTGATTTTATGAATATCAACTTCATAGCATTTGAAATGAATTGATCAGTTTCATGTCAATGTGACAAATTAGCATGTTATTTGCTATCAAATCAGCACAACAGAGAAGAACTTACCTTCTCAGTCTCAGAAAGCAATTACCTTCTCAGTCTGAGTTACACAGTGGAAATATTCAAACTAGATAATGGCAGGGATCTCCTTTAAAAATATATATTATTCCCTTCAAAGACACGAGACAAAGCATAGAATAGCAGATAAACATTAACATGAATGTATGTCAACAGACATACTGTAGATAAGTCATATACTGAATTTTAATCATGACAGTTATGAGAGGACTGTGACAAAGATAACTGAGAAATTGTTTCCACATAATTATTGGGACATTTTCTGAACGAATGTAACTTTGAATATATTCAGTGAATAAAATGACATATACTTGTGCAATTGTTTTTATGTATGATTGCCATTACTGAAGGATTGAACTGGCATAATGAATAACAAAGAATAGCCTTGATTTTACATCTACATTTAGCTTTCAGCTAGAGCAACTTATAACAAAAGGGACCTGAACAGACATGACATTCGTGTACACCTCTATTCTCACCAATACACTTACAATTTCAATTTCAATGGCCATATTCAATTTGCATTGTGAAGCATTGATATATTTAGTTAAAAATCTGGTTATTATTTACAGTTACATAGTAAGCATATTGATCGTAGTCAAATTGTTTTTGTAATATGCATGGGCCTCAGACTGACTGTATACAGTAGAATGTAGGTTACATATGACACAGGAGTGTGTTCACCTCACTGTAGGTTCACCTCTGTTCAATCCCTCTTGTAATCAGTGCCAGGGCTAATTTGATGGGCTCCTTGGCCCCCTAACAAGCTAAGTGTAATAATCAGAGTGAAAAGGACTGTGTCAAGCCATGTCATTGACTTTACTGTATTGTACATTTCACTTAGTTCACTGTATAGTTTCTGGCACTATATAAGAGATCTAATATCGTTCCTCCTTAAATAGATTGTGCTCTCTTCTTCGACAAGTAAAAACGCGTGGTAACACTTCACTTGACACCCAGTGTCATAACACATTATAACACGCTCATAACATGTCATAATATGGTCATAACAGTGTTTACACCTGTTGTGACATATATCGTGTTATTTTATGGCTGGTTATGACACCAACATATGTGTGTCAAAACACACATTTATTCAAATGAAATTTTCCCTGTCAAGAAGTTTACTTTTGTTTGAAAGTGAGTTCTTAAATCCTTTGTTGTTGTAATGAATTCTTTACAGTGATATTTTTTTCAGAATACTTTAAATAACTTGTAAAAAATACATTTTATGACACTGTCATGAAGCATTATGACCATCGTGTGTCACTTTACTTGGCCAAGAAAATAAACTTTGTGGCACTATCAAGAAGCATTATGACAATCTTGTCACTGTACTTGGACTAAGAAAATACAATTTATGATGCTGTCAAGAAGCATTATGACCATCATAATTGTATAAGCAAGATAGGCCTATCACGTCCATGCACTTACGTCATTCATCAGTCAGATAAGAGGGTGTCTTGTCCTGCTCCTGAAATCTGCTCCTGCATTCATCCCAGTCATCAGCAAAAGAGCATTGTGTTTGGTTCATGTCTGACATCAATGTGTGCGCAATTATGATGATAATTTAAATGGGTTCATTTTAGACATACTGTTGACAAGTAGGCTATGGTGTAATGAAATGTTTTGCCTTCTGTGGTAGGTTTTGTGGGCTTTGTCACTCTTATATAGGTGTCAGAATCAGTCATAAAATAACTACTGTGGTAGGTTTTGTGGGTTTTTAAACTTTTATGAGGGGGCCCTAACCAGCAATAAAATGATACAATATATGTCACAACAAGTCTAAATATATGTGTCATGACAGTGTTATGACCATATTATAACAGGTTAAGACAAGTTATGTCAGCTGTTATGACATGGTTATGACCGTGTCATAACATGTTATGATGCTGGGTGTCAAGTAAAGTGTTACCAAAATTGTTCACTGACTCCCTTACATGGTGATGTTATGGTCATAACTAATATGAACAGAAAACACTGTCACATTTTCGACATCATGTTGAGATGAATGCTCACTATGTTGGAAACAGTAAGCCAGTGTGAAAACGTGCCACAAAAGTCATGACTCAGTATGTTTACAAGTGTCGAAATGGCACAAGATATTTGACTCATAAATGTCATAAGCAATGTGCTGGGAGGGGGAGTCCAAATTAAATTATATTATTATTAGCCAAGACTTATGTGGGATCCCAACTTTAAAAATAAATCCAAATCACTGTCAACTTGCATCTATGTCAAAGCTTTTAATGACCAGGAAACAGCAACTCCAACAATAAGTATAGCTAAATCAAATGCAGAAGTGCTGTGCAGAATCCTAAAACCTGTTTTACATCATCTTTTCAGTGTCACCAACAACCACCTTCTCTGAAGGCAGGGCAAATAGAAATATTTGAGGAGACAGGATGCTGATAAAGTTTGTGCTCAGCCCCATGCATCTCAATTTGTCACATCACATTCTCATCATTGCTAAGGTGCTTTGGGCAAGGCAAATCACCATGGCGGTGACTAAGGACAGCAAACAAATACACAAAAACTTTCAGTTGAATAAAGTGGTTAACCATACACTCTTAGAAAAAATGTGCTATCTAGAACTTGAAATGGTTCTTCGGTGTCTCCATAAGAGAACTCTTTGAATAACCCTTTTTGGTTCCAGGTAGAACCATTTTGGTTGAACCCCTTTTGGGTTCAATGTAGGACCCTTTCATGTAACCCAAAAGGGTTCTATGTGGAAGAAAAAAGGGTTATCCTATGCCTAGAACCCTTTTGGAACCCGTTTATCTCAGAGTGTAGGGGCCTATTCAATCAATCCCCAATAAGTAAAACATGTGTGTATGTGGTGTGTGTGTGCGCATTTGTGTGTGTGTCCACTCCCCATTGTAAAGCAAATTACATGTGATTATTCCCTGCATTGTGGAGAGGCCACACTCATTAACTGTCATTACTGTTGATCTTAATGGTCCTGCAGGCCCTCTGAGAGTAAAAACTCTGAGACTCTGAGAGTCTCAAGGATGGTCAGGTCCAGCCTTATTCCAAAATTGATTAAATATGTTTTTCCCTCATCAATCTACACACAATACCCCATAATGACAAAGTGAAAACAGGTTTTTAGATATTTTTGCAATTTTATGAAAAGTAAAAAAACAGAAAAACCTTATTTACATACTGTAAGTATTCAGACCCTAGAATTTGAGCTCAGGTGCATCCTGTTTCCATTGATCATCCTTGAGATGTCTCTACAACTTGATTGGAGTCCAGCTGTGGTAAATTCAGTTGATTGAACATGATTTGGAAAGGCACACACCTGTCTATATAAGGTCCCACAGTTGACAATGCATGTCAGAGCAAAAACCAAGCCATGATGGCAAAGGAATTGTCCGTAGAGGTCTGAGACAGGATTGTGTCGAGGAACAGATCTGGGGAAGGGTACCAAATCATTTCTGCAGCATTGAAGGTCCCCAAGAACACAGTGACCTCCATTATTCTTAAGTGGAAGAAGTTGGGAACCACCAAGACTCTTCCTAGAGCTGGCCGCCCGGCCAAACTGAGCAATCGAGGGAGAAAGACCTTGGTCAGGAAGGTGACCAAGAACACGATGGTCACTCTGACTGAGCTCTAGAGTTTCTCTGTAGAGATGGGAGAACCTTCCAGAAGGACAACCATCTCTGCAGCACTGCAACAATCAGGCCTTTATGGTATAGTGCCCAGACTAAAGCCACTCCTCAGTAAAAGGCACATGACACCCTGCTTGGAGTTTGCCAAGAGGCACCTAAACGACTCTGACCATGAGAAATAAGATTATCTGGCCTGATGAATCCAAGATTGAACTCTTTGGCCTGAATGCTAAGCGTCACGTCTGTAGGAAACCTGGCACCATCCCTATGGTGAAGCATGGTGGTGGCAGCATCATGCTGTGGGGATGTTTTTCAGCGGCAGGGACTGGGAGACTCGTAAGGATCGAGGGAAAGATGAACGGAGCAAAGTACCGAGAGATCCTTGATGAAAACCTGCTCCAGAGCGCTCAGGACCTCAGACTGGGGCGAAGGCTCACCTTCCAACAGGACAACGACTCTAAGCACACAGCTAAGACAATGCAGCAGTGGCTTCGGGAGAAATCTCTGAATGTCCTTGAGTGGCCATCCAGAGCCCGGATATCTCTGGAGAGACCTGAAAATAGCTGTGCAACAACGCTCCCCATCCAACCTGACAGAGCTTGAGAGGATCTGCAGAGAAGAATGGGAGAAACTCCCAAAGGTGCTTCAACAAAGTACTGAGTAAAGGGTCTGAATACTTATGCAAATGTGATTTTTTAAATTTGTAATAAATTTGCAAACATTTCTAAAAACCTGTTTTTGCTTTGTCATTATGGGTTATTGTGGGTAGATTGATTAGGGAAAAAAAACATTTAATCCATTTTAGAATAATGCTGTAACATAACAAAATATGAAAAAATTCAAGCGGTCTGAATACTTTCCAAATGCCTTTCCACCCAGCTCTCCATTCTCACTTTCTTCTCAATGCAGGGAAATATTGTTCTTGTCAAGTGGAAACATCTAGGAGCAGCAACGGCTCAGTCACGAAGTGGTAGGCCACACAAGCTCACAGAACGGGACCGCAGTCTTCTGTTGCAACACTCACTACCGAGTTTCAAACTGCCTCTGGAAGCAATGTCAGCACAAGAACTGTTCGTCGGGAGCCTCATGAAATGGGTTTCCATGGCCGATCAGCCACACACAAGCCTAAGATCACCATGCGCAATGCGAAGTGTCGGCTGGAATGGTGTAAAGCTTGCCGCCATTGGACCCTGGAGCAGTGGAAACGCGTTCTCTGGAGTGATTAATGACGCTTCACCGTCTGTTAATCCGATGGGCGAATCTGGGTTTGGGGGATGTGCTACCTGCCCTGGAGCTGTTTTTCATGGTTCGGACTAGGTCCCTTAGTTCCAGTGAAGGGAAATCTAAACACTACAGCATACAATGACACTCTAGACAGTTCTGTGATTCCAACTTTGTGGCAACAGTTTGGGGAAGGCCCTTTCCTGTTTCAATATGACAATGCCCACAAAGTGAGGTCAATACAGAAATGGTTTGTTGAAATAAAACTTGACTGGCCTGCACAGAGCCCTTACCAGAGGAGTGGAGGTTATTATAGCAGCAAAGGGGGGACCAACTCCAAATGTAATGCCCATGATTTTGGAATGATATGTTTGACGAGCAGGTGTCCACATACTTATAGCCATGTAGTGTATCTTGGTAATGACTTAGAGTGTTGGTCCACTCTTCCTAGACCAGTTTTATACTCTAAAGATAATGTTAGTGTGGTGATTCAGTCTTGACTCTCAAGGGATCGGAGAGTTTGGTAAGGGAAGGGGGGGCTGCTGATTTCAGGGGGGAATAGTGCTGTTTCCTGCCCCCCCCACTCCTGTTTCCTGTAACATAATGTTTGTGAGAGCATGGGGTCAACCTGTGGCTGGGCGACAGGTGCCAGTCACTCCTTATCAGTGTCACATGGTCCAGAGCTTCGTCCTACACCAACCCACAGGTTGTGTCTGGACATGTGCATCAACCACTGTTTGTGATATATGATGTGTGTGTGTGTGTGTGTGTGTGTGTGTGTGTGTGTGTGTGTGTGTGTGTGTGTGTGTGTGTGTGTGTGTGTGTGTGTGTGTGTGTGTGTGTGTGTGTGTGTGTGTGTGTGTGTGTGTGTGTGTCACCATCACATACTGAGGGATATGAGGTCAAGAGAGAAGCAGAGAAGAGAGAATGGTAGCGAAATGGTTGCCTGGTGAGAAAGTGTGGGGCATTGTACAAAACAAAGTCATAATCAATCAGAGTATAAAGCCAGTGATGTGGTTTATGATTAGTGTTGGCCCAACCAGTCAGATTCTGGGACCAATCAGAATGGACATAATGTGTTCGCCACAAGACGTCGGAGAGGAAAGCAAATCCAGACTCTTGGTGGATAAGAAACAATAGTGGGCATGGCGTTGGGCCGACGCCATGGTGGGTGGGTAGTCAGGCTAGCAAAATGGCTCTTTGATGGGAAAATTACCCAATCAAAGAGACAGCATTACCAATGTTCTAGTAGAGTAGAAGATCTGTAGGTCACAATGCCCCCTCAGCCATCCTACAGAGGCATATGTTCAGAATTCCTCTGGGACTCATGAAACTGTCCTTCAGACTCATTGGCTGCTGGGTTTCAGTGTCTAACTGCTCTATAAGTCCATGGCAGACTTGAAAGTCACGACCTTAATGAATGATAGAGGCAAAAGGCTGTGTTAGCATGAGCAGTGGCATTGAGGGCTTCCACTATTTTAATGTAGTCGACTTGGTTTGACTTCCAGCTTCATTGGCTGATCCTTCCTGGTGACTCTGTTAGAGTCATGTCCAACCGAGCCATCAGGAGGGATCAGCCAATCGTGAAAAAGAAAATGTCCTACTTCAAAATGGAGATAGCCTCAATGCTGTCACAGACGCTATAATGGCACAGATACAAAGATGGTCACAATACATACATTATATTTACCTCTGCATCTTTGTGGACGCATGGAAGGTATTGCTGTTATGTGGTACAGAAGACGCTCCCTGCAGATGTTGACAAACACAATTGTGGAACTTGCCTGATTTGTCATGGCAAAATAAATGGTGACTATCTGAAAATTGTCAGAATCAGATCAATTAAAGCAAGTTACTGTAGTATACCTTGTATGACTCCACTGTTGACTTAAACAGGGTAAACACCTGAATGTGTGAAAGTCTGATGACTTCATTTGTGAGGTTTCATTTGGAGAACTGTCCCAGTTTTGCTGGAGTTCAATAAATCAGATTAATTAATGACCCATGTGAATATCTGTCATGGAAAGGGCAGCTAAGAGATGTATCATCTGGTGTGCTTAGAGCACAAATGGCATCTGACACATACTCACAGTCAAAGGCTGTCTCCTTTCAACTTACAGTCATTCCTGTCCATTTGCTGGTTTCATGGAATTTCAACCCTTTTTAATACCCTGAAGTCACAAGATGCACTGAGAAAATTAAAGATTTGAAAGATTTTGGAAAATGTTAAAATTCAGAATGGGCGATACACTACTCACTAAATCTCTACAACTGACTTTATGACAAGGACCTATCAGGAACACATCAGAAGAAGGGTCATACTCAAAATGCCACATAATGTCAGAACTATTTTTGGCCAAATAAGTCAAAAAACTGTTCACAACTTGCTTGGGCCAAGAAACACGAGCAATGGACATTTGACCGGTGGAAATCTGTCCTTTGATCTGATGAGTCCAACTTTGAGATTTTTGGTTCCAACCGCTGTGTCTTTGTGAGACAGAGTAGTTGAACGGATGATCTCAGCATGTGTGGTTCCCACCGTGAAGCATAGAGGAGGAGGTGTGATGGTGTGGGGGTGCTTTGCTGGTAACACTGTCAGCGATTTATTTAGAATTTAAGGCATACTCAACCATCATGGCTACAACAGCATTATGCAGCGATACGCAATCCCATCTGGTTTGAGCTTATTTTTTTTATTTTTTTATTTTACCTTTATTTAACCAGGCAAGTCAGTTAAGAACAAATTCTTATTTTCAATGACGGCCTGGGAACAGTGGGTTAACTGCCTGTTCAGGGGCAGAACGACAGATTTGTACCTTGTTAGCTCGGGGGTTTGAACTTGCAACCTTCCGGTTACTAGTCCACCACTCTAACCACTAGGCTACCCTGGGACAATCACTTGTTTTTTTAACAGGACAAAGACCCAACACACCTTCAGGCTGTGTTAGGGCTATTTGACCAAGAAGAAGAGTGATGGAGTGCTGCATCAGATGACCTGGCCTCCACAAGCACCCAACCTCAACCCAATTGAGATGGTTTGGTATGAGTTGGACCGCAGAGTGAAGGAAAAGCTCATATGTGGAAACTCCTTCAAGACTGTTCGAAAATAATTCCAGGTGAAGATGGTTGAGAGAATGCCAAGCGTGTACAAAGCTGTAATCAAGGCAAATGGTGGCAACTTTGAAGAATCAAAAATATATTTTGATTTGTTTAACACTTTGTTGGTTACTACATGACTCCATATGTGTTATTTAATAGTTTTGATGTCTTCACTATTATTCTACAATGTAGAAAATAGTAAAAATAAAGAAAAACCCTTGAATGAGTATGTGTGTCCAAACTTTTGACTGGTACTGTTTATGAATTATATTTTTCTCCTTTATACTATTAGTGGAAGAAAGGGGGAGGAAAAGTGTTACACTTACACTGAACAAAAATATAAACGCAACATTCAACAATTTAAAATATTTGACTGAGGTACAATTCATATACGGAAATCAGTCCATTTAAATACATTAATTAGGCCCTAATCTACGGATTTCACATGACTAGGAATACAGATATGCATCTGTTAGTCACAGATACCTTAAAAAAAGTAAGGGTGTGGATCAGAAAACAGTCAGTATCTGGTGTGACCACCATTTGCCTCATGTAGCGCAACATCTCCTTCGCATAGAGTTGATCAGGTTGTTGATTGTGGCCTGTGGAATGTTGTTCCACTCCTCTTCAATGGCTGTGTGAAGTTGCTGGACATTGGTGGGAACTGGAACGCGCTGTTGTACACGTCGATCCAGAGCATCCCAAACATGCTCGATGGGTGACATGTCTGGTGAGTATGCAGGCCATGGAAGAACTGGGACATTTTCAGCTTCTTGGAATTGTGTTCAGATCCTTGCGACATGGGGCTGTGCATAATCATGCTAAAACATGAGGTGAATGGCACGACAATGAGCCTCAGAATCTAGTCACGGTATCTCTGTGCATTAAAGTTTCCCTTGATAAAATGAAATTGTGTTCATTTAGTTTATACCTGCCCATACCATAACCCCAACGCCACCATGGGGCACTCTGATCACAAGGTTGACATCAGCAAACCTTCCTCCCACACAACGCCATACACGCTGCCATCTGTCCTGTACAGTTGAAACCAGGATTCATCTGCGAAGAGCACACTTCTCCAGCATACCAGTGGCCATCAAAGGTGAGCATTTGCCTACTGAACTGGAGATGAGCTTCCCTGAGACAGTTTCTGACAGTTTGTTCAGAAATTCTTCGGAAGTCATGGGTGAACAGGGAGTACAGGAGGGGGCTGAGGACGCATCCTTGTGGGGCCCCTCTGTTGAGGATCAGCGAAGTAGAGTTGTTTGCTAACTTCACCACCTGGGGGGTGGCCCGTCAGGAAGTACAAGACCAAATTGCACAGTGCGGGGTTCAGACCCAGGGTCCCGACCTTAATGATGAGCTATGTTGTTGAAGGATGAGCTAGTCAATTAACAGCATTCTTACATAGGTATTGTTCTTGTGTGCAGAGCGATGGCAATTGCATCGTCTGTGGATCTATTGGGGCGGTATGCAAATTGAAGTGGGTTTAGGGTGTCAGGTAAGGTAGAGGTGATATGATCCTTAGGTAGCATCTTAAAGCACTTCATGACAACAGAGATGAGGGCTACAGGGTGATAGTCATTGAGTTCAATTACATTCGCTTTCTTGGGTACAAGGACAATGGTGGACATATTGAAGCAAGTGGGGACCTCCGACTGGGATAAGGAGAGATTTAATATGTCTGTTAACACTCCAGCCAGCTGGTCGGCGCATGCTCTGAGGACACAGCTTGGTATGCCGTCTGGGCTGGCAGCCTTGCAAGGGTTAACACACAAATGTTTTACGGCGGCCATGGAGAACGAGAACCTAGTCCTTGGGAGCGTGCCTCTTCGGTGGCACTGTATTATCCTCAAAGCGGGCGAAGGTGTTTAGCTTGTCCAGGAGCAAGACGTTGGTGTCCGAGACATGGCTGGTTTTCCCTTTATAATCCGTGATTGTCTGTAGACCCTGCCACATACGTCTCGTGTCTTTTCCGTTGAACTACAACTTCAGTCTCTCTATTGACGTTTTGCCTGTTTGATAGCTCATTAAAGATGGGACCAACACTTTACATGTTGCGTTTATATTTTTGTTCATTGTAGTTCCATCACCGAGGGTGTTGCCCAGAGCGCAAGGGGAGTCACAAAAATGGCTACTTCTTGTCACCATGGCTGACAGGACACATGCCGGAACGGTCGACTGCACATTGACATTTTGTGTAGCAGGCAGCTAGAGAGCACAGAGGGAGCTGTGGCCAGACACCAATGGACAGGGAGGACGCACGCTGAGTGGAAGGCTAACTGGAAAAAACACTGATGTATTGGGTGTACATCTATTTTGAGTGACAGCAAATTCTTTTAATGCACAGAGCATGATGTTTCACTATTGAAAAATACAATTGTGAAATAAGTTGGCCCGTTGCTTTACCATAGACACCGACCAAGCACCACTTATTTCAGGCACCAGATAAGGCCTATGAAATCAATTTTAGTCAGACGGGAGAAATTGTGTTTGTATTACTCAGAGACTTTATAATTGAACATACATTTCTCAATTATGAAATGCCCCCAATGTGTATAACACAGGAACTTTTCAGATAAGCTTACACATCCAATTTGATTTTATTGGAGAATACCGGTAATTGTTTTTGAGGTGAATCAGCTTTTTCTCAGCATATAAAAATTTGGGCAGAAAATGTATCATGGATCTCATTGTTTGAGTTGTTTTTAGACAGGTATGATTTGGCTCCACTCTGTGCAGCCAACAAATTGCACCTCATTCCAAACCATTAGAATGAGTCTGTTGTTAGTCAGATAAAGCACATTATCAAACCCTTAGTCATTTACTGAGCCAGCTACCCTGAGCAATGTACTGATTATATTTTCATTGACAAATGATTATGACCATGAAGAGAGTGTGAATGACTGGTGTACAGCCTTCAACTACTTAAGGTTAACAATGCATCTTTCCAGGTAATGAGGATTTTAGCACAGCATAGGTATCCCTGTGCAGTATGTGAGAGAAGTACAAGAGGAAAGGGAGAGAGCCATTGTTGAGGTTAACCATTTGCAGCTTGGTAGAAATTCATTTGGAATTACAAAGTAGTGCATTTTTATTAATTCATTGGCATCATTACTCCTTTATAAAGAGGTGAGATGTTGAGGCCGAACTTTGTTAAAGTCACAAGATTTGACTGCCAATTCAATTGGAAAATACATTGAACTATGGCACAAATGGATGAACGGCTTAGTTTCACCAGTTGTCAGCGCTTTTGAAGCAAGTGGTATTGTAACATGCTCCGCTTGCAACCTTTATTTAAGAAGGCAAAGAAGGCAATGACGGCCTACCCCAGCCAACGCTGGGCCAATTGCACGTCACCTTGTGGGACTCCCAATCACAGCCGGTTATGATACAGCCTGGAATCTAACCAGGGTCTGTAGCCTCTAGCACAGGTGCAGTGCCTTAAGCCCAGAGTGACGCATTGGTCTGATTACATTTTGAAAATAAGTTTGTGCATGTACACGTTTCCTGGTGGTATGTAGCTTTGAAAAATACACTTGGAGGAAATTTTTTCTCTCCCAAAGATACATTTTATTTCAACAATATAAATATTTACATCTCACATATAAAATATATATTTACAGACAGATATTCCATTAAGAAATATTAAATTAATGTACAATTCAGGTAAAATGTTATTTTTTGGCTTCCAGTAAGATTGTCGCTTTCTGACGACTAATGCCGGACAACTGACATCACGGGATTGTCACAGAATACAGTGTGTCCTAACAGAGTATTCCAATAGCCCGAGATCCTTTTGGCCTGAGAGGGGGCAGTGTATTAAAAGGTCCATGACTAAAACTAATAAATAAGATTTGAAATTTTGTTGGTTTTAAAAAGGTTAATGATTGAGTCTTCATCCAGGGCTGCATTGATCTCACAGGCGTCTGACGTTCCTCTTGCTGCGAGCGCTGCCGATGAGGATAGGGTTAGCCCTGGAGCTGCTAGGCCCCCGGGCCAGCCCTGTCTGGCAGGCTGAGGAGCCATGAAAAGGGCCCTGGCACAGGGTGCAGAAGTCAAATCCACAGCTGAGGCGGGTACAGGTGGCCCTCATGGCGGCTGCATTGTGCTTGGCAGGAGAGCCGCAGCGTTTACAGGGTTTCAACGACTCGTGCTGCTTCAGCAAACTGGCAGCCTAGAGAACAAAACCAAAGAAGTTAAAGGCTACAGAGCATATCTCACTCATTCTATTTGTAACATGAACATGTCAATGACTTTCTTGGAACTGATTGAAGGGTGACACCCACTCAATAAGTACACACACTGAGCACCATCATGTCCTCTGAACCGTTACAAGCAAAGTGGATAGCACAACCCTCACCTCTTGGTATTCTCTGAAGCGAGATTGCTGGGAGCAGTACAGCGTCTGTGTACCTTCTCTCTGGGAGCGTGTCCTATAGGTAGACTTCTGGATAGGGGTTGAAGCTACTCTCTGCATACAGGACATCACAACCCGGGACAGCGCCGCATCTCGCGTCAAAGAGCCCACATTCTCCAGTCGTGCAGAAGTTCTTGGGTCCTACAACAAAAATGGACCTTGTCATTTATCAAACAATATTTATACAGTGGATTACCCTATGGTTAGGTCATTATCATTGTTAAGTACTGGAAGGGGCCCCTGTAAATGAATCCAGATAAACAACATATCAGCATAAGGGATTAGCAAAGTTGGGAGCCGCTGCAAGCTAAAAAACAAACCATCAATATGGTTCAGAACTATTGCCACCCGATAAAGGGTATACAATGACTACAGTTAAATGTAAGCGCTTACCCTGAGTCGCTCTTTAGCCTGGTCGCATCTACAGAGTGCAGACTTGTCTTGGCAGATTACTTTTCTCCAGGTCTTGCTCACTTTTCTACAGCTGTGAAGAAAACAAAACCACCCCGAATGAACAGCGGTGTAAAGTACTTAAGAACAAATTCTTATTTTCAATGACGGCCTAGGAACAGTGTAACTGCCTCGTTCAGGGGGAGAACGACAGATTTTTTCCTTGTTAGCTCGGGGATTCGATCTTGCAACCTTTCGATTACTAGTACAACACTAATCACTAGGCTACCTGCTGTCCCACATCCCTGGTCATCCCTACTGCCCCTGATCTGGCGAACTGACTGAACACATGCTTCGTTTGTAAATCACGTCTGTGTTTTGGATTGAGCACTTGGCTGTCCGTAACTTTAATAAGAAAATGGAGCAGTCTGGTTTGCCTAACATAAGGAATTTGAAATGATTTACACGCTTACTTTTGATACTTAAGAATATTTAAAACAAAATACTTTGACCTTGAGCAATTTTCTATTAAGGCAACTGTATTACTTAAGTATGACAATTGAGTACTTTTCAAACCACTCAATGAATACACAAGAGTATAAAGGCATTTCCAAGTTGAAAAACCTCTGTCATAGGACCAGTAAAGATCACATGTTTACCTTATTAAGTCTACATCTCCTAGCAGAAGCAGGATCCTTGTGAGGATGTGCTTCATGTCCCTCTCTAGCAGTGCTTTTAAAACGTCCATACATTCAAGGCCCACGTGCCCACCAATAACCCTTTCAAGGCCAGAGTCCTCTGCTAGCCTGCTAATGACAGACCAGTCATAGCTTTGGGTCCTCTTGAAACTGTTGGCGAGTTCTTGGCATACAGCGTGTTGAAACTTCAGTATGGGGAGTTGAGAGGCAGTATGCTTAGCCTTGTTGTGATAATCAGAAACTGGAGTATTTGGGGAGAATATATGCTGTCCTGGAGACTTCTCTAGTTCCTTTATGTTGTCAAAATCCTCTATCTGGCTGTTCTGTAAAGACAGGAAACCGCTGTCCTCGAATGCTTCACAGCCTAGGTTCACCCCGTCAAGGTCCACATTATGTTGGTTATTCTCCTTATTGTGAACACCTTTCACATCATCCTTGAGGCAAAAGTTTGCAGCTGTGGTGACACATGGTGAGAGCTGTGATTTGGCTACTACTTGGACGCATTCCTTTAGTGGTGAGGTTCTCAGGCCAGACTCCTTGTATGTGACATGTTTCTCCATGTCGCATGGAAATCGGGGTTCCTCGTAGTTGGACGGATATTTCATTTTTTTAAATGACTGATTGTGTTCAAATTGTAACCCTGAGGTAGAGAAGATAAAAAGTTGCATTAGCCAGTTTCATCTCAATCAAACCGCGCCAAACTGGATAGCTAGTCAGAACTACAACACGTTGTGCATCAAACCACAGTGGATTGCCCACTTATAGAGTTTGTTATATTCTCTAAAATGTAACATTAGCTAGATATTGTTTTGGTTGATCAAAAAGTATAAAGACAACGTAGAACTGCAATCTCTCCAAAGTGCGCACTCCTAGTTCCCCCCAATTTAGCTTGTAACATAGCTAGCTAACTGGCTAGACAATTGAGTAAAATACTGTAGTTAACTACTAAAAGAACATCGTTAACGCTAGTCGTTTGCAGCATCAGATCTTTCCAGTAACGTTAACCTTCGTTATATTAAAGATAATGTTGACTGTGGTTATTATAATCATAGGATAACCAAGGCTAGCTAACCTCTAATTTTACGCGCGTACGTTTAGCGCTTAAAAACGAAACTGTAATATTGATATTAACGTCATTGCAAAATGTATAGTTACAAAGCAGTTTAACTAACTACCGAACGTTAAATGAATATTAAACTTCATAGCTAGTTAGCTAAGCCAGATAGTTATGGCTAGTCAAATTGGTTATAATTTACTAACGTTGCAAACTAACCAGCCTGCATCAAATGAAATGCGACATATCATAGCTGAACACAAGTTAGCTAGCTATAATAGCAAACTTGAGGTAACGTAACAAAATGTTTCATACCTGTAACTTAGATGACTTCTTGATTTCCACCTATTTTTGCTGTTAAACTTTTGCTAACGACATTAGCTCGCTAAGCAGGGTTTCACAAACTTGAGGACAATATGAAAATGCGCCTGTTTCCTAGCTACACATTTGAAACCCGTGTCCAAAAGGCGCACACCAATGAGGACCAAGCAGGGCAGTTACCTTTAAACCGGGAAACCAATGGGAGTAGAGGAAAGCGCACGCTGACGTTATACGTCAGAGCGCAATAGACCGCTGCATTTTCCCCCCAGTATTTCAAACAAATACCATTTTTTATTTTCCGTTTAAAAACCTTTAATGGAAAATACAGTAGAAAATATGTCGAGGTGTACGTGATTCGTTTAAATATTCGTGCAATTATTTTTTTTCTTATTCTTTTAAAAATGTGTTTGAAATATGGGAAAAGAAAAGGGCAGTCAACACATCATGAATGAAGTAATAGGCAGTCACTGACAAATACCTGTCATGTCATACACAAATATAATTCATTGGGCAATACTTTGTCTCTGCTGGGGGGAGGGGTACTGATGTATTTTGAAGTTTTACTGCTAAAAGAGAAAAAAAGCAGTTTGAGAACTGGCAGTTCACACCCATGGGCGGAGTGTGTAAAGTGGGCTCTTAAACTAAAACCAGGAAGGCAAACAAGCAACAAACACACAGATCTTGCAAAAGACAACATGCATAGCTTCATAGATTTAATGTAAACTACCACATAGACTATTATTGATCAGAGTTATTTTCTCCAAGGATGTCCATGAGAATCTCCTGGTTAGAGAACTCCTCTAGTGCCAAATTCATTTCCTCTAGAAGCTCTTCGCCCACAAGAAACTCCCTGACATCATGCACTGTTTTCCAAATCCGATGATCTGTGATTCGGTCCTGGGGAAAGTTGTAGGTCCTGATTTTCTCAGATCTACCTTTGGTACCAATCTAAAAAAAGGATAGATTAAAAATAGTCAATAAAGAAAATGTGCTATACAGACCAACACTTAGTGTAAAAGCTTTGTAACCAACAGACAGCCAGCAACTATTTGAGTGCCCGCTCCCCTAAGCCCATCTCAGCTTCCACTTTCAAGGCAGTAAATCTTCCAACAGACAACTTTCTCACCTATGTCAGTCATGTCGATTCTATCATTGCAAACCATATTAACTTTTGCCCATTGCTGTCCATTGTCTTTCTACAACACTGTCTTTTTGAAAGTTCAAGTCTGGGTTTTGTAAATTACTTTGTAGTAAACATACAGTGCATTTGGAAAGTATTCATACCCCTTGACTTTTTCCACATTTTGTTACATTACGGCCTTATTCTAAAATGTATTAAATTATTCCCCCCCCCCCCCCCCTCAATCTACACACCAGATAATGACAAAGCAAAAACTGTTTAGAAATGTTTGCTAATTAATAAAAAATAAAAAAAATATCACATTTACATAAGTATTCAGATCCTTTACTCAGTACGTTTATGAAGCACCTTCGGCAGCGATTATAGCCTTGAGTCTTAGGCATGACGCTACAAGCTTGGCAAAGCTGTATTTGGGGAGTTTTTCCCTATTGGTCTTTGCAGATCCTCTCAAGCTGTCAGGTTGGATGGGGATCGTCGCTGCACAGCTATTTTCAGGTCTCTCCAGAGATGTTCGATCGGGTTCATGTCCGTGCTCTGGCTGGGCCACTCAAGGACATTCAGAGACTTGTCCCGAAGAAACTCCTGCATTGTCTTGGCAGTGTGCTTAGGGTTGCTGTCCTGTTGGAAGGTGAACCTTTGCCCCAGTCTGAGGTCCTGAGTGCTCTGGAGCAGGTTTTCATCAAGGATCTCTCTGTACTTCACGCTGTTCATCCTTCCCTCGATCCTGACTAGTCTCCCCGTCCCTGAAAAACATCCGCAGAGCCTGATGCTGACACCACGCTTCACCATAGGGACGGTGCCAGGTTTCCTCCAGATGTGATGCTTGGCATTCAGGCCAAAGAGTTAAATCTTGGTTTCAACAGACCAGAGAATCTTGTTTTTCATTGTCTGAAAGTCTTTAGGTACCTTTTGGCAAACTCCAAGCGGACTGTCATGTGCCTTTTTCTGAGGAGTGGCTTCTGTCTGGCCACTCCACCATAAAGGCCTGATTGGAGGAGTGCTGCAGAGATGGTTGTCTTTCTGGAAGTTTCTTATATCCCCACAGAGGAACTTTGACTGAGCTCCAGAGTTACCATTGGGTTCTTGGTCACCTCCCTGGCCAAGGCCCTTCTCCACCGATTGCTCAGTTTGGCCAGGCAGCCAGCTCAAGGAAGAGTGTTGGTGGTTCCAAACTTCTTCCATTCAAGAATGATAGAAGACACTGTGTTCTTGAGGACCTTCAATGCTGCAGAAATGTTTTGGTACCCTTCCCCAGATCTGTGTCTCGACACAATCCTGTCACAGAGCTCTACGGACAATTCCTTCAACCTCATGGTTTGGTTTTTGCTATGACATCCACTGTCAGCTGTGGGACCTTATAGACAGGTGTGTGCCTTTCCAAATCATGTCCAATCAATTTAATTTACCACAGGTGAACTCCAATCAAGTTGTAGAAACATCTCAAGGATGATCAATGGAAACACTATGCACCTGAGCTCAATTTCAAGTCACATAGCAAAGGGTCTGAATACTTATGTAAATAAGGTATTTCAGTTGTTGTTTTTTTAAACATTTGCAAAAAATAAAACTTTTCACTTTGTCATTATGGGGTATTGTGTGTAGATTGATGAGGAAATGTTTTTATTTAATCCATTTTAGAATAAGGCTTTAACGTAACAAGATGTGGAAAATTTCAAGGGAGCTGAATACCTTCCAAATGCACTGTATGTAAAACTTTGAACTGGATTTTGATATCCATTCCTTATATAACAATTTTGACCAGGAACAATCTTGTATGTGTGCAGTTCAGATTCGTACCTGGACTTTCCGTGCAGTATATCGCTTACTGGTCTCTTCTTCCAGCCTCATACTATAGAGTTTGGCACGTAAAACCTTCATGGCCTTCTCCTTATTTTTCAGCTGGGATCTTTCCTGCTGGCATTCTGATACCACACCTATGACCCCAAAACAGAGATAAAACTCCATTGGTTTCAAATCAAATCAAAATTATATAAGAATAGGAGTTTCATACTCCACTGTCTGATCCTTGCGGAATTGTATTGGCTGAGATTACCTGTCGGTAGATGAACTATTCGCACTGCACTGTCTGTGGTGTTGACATGCTGGCCCCCGGCTCCACTCGCCCTCTTGGTTTCAATCCTCAAGTCCTTTGCATTAATTGTGAAAGTGATCTGAAAAAGAAATAATGAATTGAGCACTTAGCAAAATAAGTCTGTACTTAATCTGTGGTAACAGTGGTAATGTTACCAAAGAAAGAAGGTAAGTACAAGGGCCAAATGCCTCAGGAAAGGTCTCACCTCTGTAGGCTGGGGTAGTACTGCCACGGTCATGGTGCTGGTGTGCATTCGGCCTTGTTTCTCAGTCTTAGGGACTCTCTGCACGCGATGCACACCTGCCTCAAACTTCATCCTCTTGTAGCTCTTAGGACCACTGACACTGGCTGATGCATGACGTAACCCACCTGCAGACAGTTGACATTCACACACACAAAGTTACCATTCATAAAATGTCAGTTGACGTTTGGGTAAACACTAGCAACAGGAATGGTTTGACAACAACAAACCTGTTAACTTCTTCGATATAGGGGGCGCTCTTTTAATTTTTGGATAAAAAAACGTTCCCGTTTTAAACAAGATATTTTGTCACGAAAAGATGCTCGACTATGCATATAATTGACAGCTTTGGAATGAAAACACTCTGACGTTTCCAAAACTGAAAAGATATTGTCTGTGAGTGCCACAGAACTAATGCTACAGGCGAAACCCAGATTAAATTTTATACAGGAAGTGCCCCAGATTTTGAATGCGCTGTGTTCCAATGTCTCCTTATATGGCTGTGAATGCGCCAGGAATGAGCCTACACTTTCTGTCGTTTCCCCAAGGTGTCTGCAGCATTGTGACGTATTTGTAGGCATATCATTGGAAGATTGACCATAAGAGACTACATTTACCAGGTGTCCGCTTGGTGTCCTCCATCGAAATTATTGCGCAATCTCCAGCTGCGTGCATTTTTCCATTTGGTTCAGAGGAGAAAGGCAACTCCCACAAATGATTTATCATCGAATAGATATGTGAAAAACACCTTGAGGATTGATTCTAAACAACGTTTGCCTTGTTTCTGTCGATATTATGGAGTTAATTTGGAAAAAAGTTTGGCGTTGTAATGACTGAATTTTTGTTTTTTTTCTTAGCCAAACGTGATGAACAAAACGGAGCGATTTCTCCTACACAAATAATTTTTTGGGAAAAACTGAACATTTGCTATCTAACTGAGAGTCTCCTCATTGAAAACATCCAAAGTTCTTCAAAGGTAAATGATTTTATTTGAATGCTTTTCTTGTTTTTGTGAAAATGTTGCCTGCTGAATGCTAGTCTTAATGCTATGCTAGCTATCAATACTCTTACACAAATGGTTGAAAAGCATATTTTGAAAATCTGAGATGACAGTGTTGTTAACAAAAGGCTAAGCTTATGAGCCAATATATTTATTTCATTTAATTTGCGATTTTCATGAATAGTTAACGTTGCGTTATGCTAATGAGCTTGAGGCTATGATTACGCTCCCGGATACGAGATTGCTCGACACAAGAAGTTAATGAATGAATGTGACTGACCTATTTCACTTTTCATGTACTCCAGGATGTCAAACCCCCAGCCCTGGTGTGCTGCAAAGCTCTGGTACATGTCAAAGACCTCTGCAGTGAAGAGCATGGCCTCCTGACCTCCGATCCCTGCAGTGACCTCCAGGACCAGGTCACTCATGTCTGACTCCTCCTCAGGGATCAACAGGGACAGGATCTGAAGGAATGTAGAAGAATCAGACATGACAGTTTAGTAATTTTCTCAAACTATGTTTTCCATACTGATTGGAGTGATTCGATTTCCTTTCGTCATCCTAAACGTGCTTTAATCAGTGTCATCTTATTCCGACTGTAGGGGGAACGTAAAATGCAGGTGTGTACCTTTTGTCTAACATCTTGAATCGCTTTCTGACAAGCCTCCCTCTCAAGGACTGCCAGGTCACGCATGTCTGGGTCGTCATCTTAGAAAGGAAAAACAATGTTTCTTATTTCACTGAATTTATTATCAGTGAAAGATCCATTTATACCGAACAGAAATATAAATGCAAGTGTTGGTCCCATGTTTCAATACGCACAAAAAGCTTATTTCTCTCACATTTTTTTGCACAAATTTGTTAACATGTCTATTAGTTAGTTAACATTCTTTGCCAAGATAATCCATCTACCTGACAGGTGTGGCATATCAAGAAGCTGATTAAACAGCATGATCATTACACAGGTGCTGGGGACAATAAAAGGCCACTAAAATTTGCAGTTTTGTCACACAACACAATGCCACAGATGTCACAGGTTTTGAGGGAGCGTGCAATTGGTATACTGACAGGAGGAATGTCCAATAGAACTGTTTACAGAGAATTTCATTTTCACTTTTCTACCATAAGCCACCACCGTCATTTTCAAGAATTTGGCAGCCGGCTTCACCACGGCAGACCAGGGCCTCCACATCAGGCTTCTTCACCTTCGGGATCGTCTGAGAACAGCCACACAGACAGCTGATGACACAAACTGTCAGAAAAAGTCTCAGGGAAGCTCATCTGAGTGCTCATCGTCCTCACTTGGGTCTCGACCTGACTGCAGTTCGGTGTCGTAACCGAATTCAGTGGGCAAATGCTCACCTTCGATGGCCACTGACACACTGGAGAAGTGCTCTTCACGGATGACTTCGGTTTCAACTGTCCCGGGCAGATGGCAGACAGTTTGTATGGTGTCGTGTTGGCGAGCGGTTTGTTGATGTCAACATTGTGAAGACTGCCCCATAGTGGCTTTGGAATGGGCAGGCATACGCTACGGACAACGAAGACCACATTTTATTGAGGGCAATTTGAATGTACAGAGATACCATGACAAGATCCTGAGGCCCATTATCGAGCCATTCATCCGCCGCCATCACCTCATGTTTCAGCATGATATTGCACAGCCCCATGTCACAAGGATCTGTACACAATTCCTGGAAGCTGAAAATGTCCCAGTTCATCCATGGCCTGCATACTAAAGAGACATGTCACCCATCAAGCATGTTTGGGATACTCTGAATCGACGTGTATGGCAGCATGTTCAAATTCCCGCCAATATCCAGCGACTTTGCACAGCCATTGAAGAGGAGTGGGATGACATTTCACAGGCCACAATCAACAGTCAGATCAACTCTATTCAAAGGTGTCGTCACGCTGCATGAGGCAAATGGTGGTCACACCAGATACTGACTGGTTTTCTGATCCATGCCCTGACCTTTAAAAAAAAAGGTATCTGTGACCAACAGATGCATATCTGTATTCCCAGTCATGTGAAATCCATAGATTTGGGCCAATTAAATGTATTTCAATTGACTGATTTCAAATATGAACTGTAAATCTTAGAAATTGTTGCATTTATATTTTTGTTCAGCGGTAGATACAAGATGCATACATTATACACAGTCACCTGATGTAGGAACAGGTACCGTTTGTTACAATGTCAAACTCACAAGCTGCTGATACCTATTGGCTATGAGATGCCCTTCTGTTGATAGAACATCACACATTAGGTTTGGCCTCACCTTTCAGTAATGTTTCAGTTTCAGCAAATTCCTGCTGTTTTGTCTGAAGCTCTCTGGTGTACTGGATTAGTGGGGCTAGTACAGAAACTCTTGTTCTCTTCACTCTCAATTCCTCTTCACCGTCCTGCTGTCCCTCTGTCATGTTGACAACTGTCAGACTATCTCTGTACTCTGTCTCCATCTTCTTGATGTAATCCTGTAGTGATCTTCTGGCAAAGATCTCGTCCACTGACAGTAACTTTGTAATCATCAATGGCCGAGTTGCATGCATAGCTCTACTATTTGGGCAAAGCTTTTGGGACGAATTTTGACATCTACCGCATAGAACCGCTCCGTAATCTCTTTGTCTTTGGGACATGACAGTAGACCCCCTCTGGTAAGAGGACATCCAGGACCGACCACACACGTTCCCTACGTGCATTTTGACAGCTTGAGTAAAAGCCATACTAAACTATGGTTCGCATAAAAGGCTCAATACAACAGTGGAACAATATTACTCTTTATAATTTGTTGATTTGTTTTGCATATTATCTAGTTAGCTAGCTGTTTTGTTTTGCACTACACAACGACAGCTAATTGAAGTGATATGACGTTCTGAAGGGTTTTGGATAGTGTGTACAGTTGTATCGACCATAACGACTATTTTCCATAAATCATTTTTTTCTGGATGTTCATTTATCGTAGCTTGCTAACCATCACCAAAGCCAGAGAAGTGCAGCTCAAGGGCGCTGACATGTTGGGTTTTGCACATAGGTAGTTGCGCACTATTTCGATTCTCATATACCGTAAGTATGGAAATAAACACGTAAATTACCGTAAGTAAACAAATACATGTAGCCAAAACATTAAGATTTATTTGTAGTAGTAGCTACAGTATATAATAAACCGGATAGTTTGGCTCCTGGTGCTGATTTGCAAAAAAATATATATTTCTTTACTGCTATAATTACCTTGGTAACCCGTTTATAATAGCAATAAGGCACATTGAGGGTTTGTGGTATATGGCCAATATACAACCGCTAAGGATTGTATCCAGGCACTCCGCGTTGAGTCTGCTTTGAGTCGTACATAAGAACAGGCCTTAGCCTTGGTATACTGGCCATATACCACAACCTCTCGTGCCTTATTCCCTAAGTATCGCAAAATAACAATGTTGTATAAAACTTCACCAAAGCATTCAAATGTCAAAACATGAATGTGTCACTGCACGGGACTGTCTTAATGACCACTTTGACTGTTGTGTTTACTGTTTATGGAAACAACCCAGGGAACAACCATCCCATGTTCCACCAGCAGATGGGAGGCAACATCCATCCAAATTTGCAGTTCACTGAATAGTCAATTTACAGATTGTGTAATGTGTAACTAACTACCAATGATATATATGTAACTACCCACTATATATGTCACTAAAAACTGGTTGAATCAATGTCGTTTCCACGTAATTTCAACCCCCCAAATATATGTGATGAGGTTGAATCAACATGGAAAACTGATTATATATATATATTATATATTTTTACCCAACTTTTAACCTAAATCAAAACTAGACGTTGAACAGTGGGTAGACGTCTGTGCCCAGTGGGTAGAAACTAGACGTCTGTGCCCAGTGGGTAGAAATTAGGTAATGGTTTCATTACAGTACTGTATGTGTATGATGTTGGTAGGTTATTGCTTGCAGCTGTGCACCATCATACGATTGGCAGCTCATAAAGCAAATCAAGTTCAAGAAGAGTATTGCCAAATTTGGTTTTCCTTGGAATTTGCCTTGGGCAGGATAAAACATATTATATTTAACCAGATTTGGCTGTTGCTCAGCATTTTTGGTTCCTTGGAAAATGAGGATTTCCCAGCTGTGATTCATATTTTCTTTGCCCATGAGATAGATAGGATGGAATGCAAGGAACACACACAGTTTCCAGTAGTAATCAGGTTGAGATTTTTACTACTTGATGCTGGTAGTAAATAAGTAGTCACAACACTACAACCAGACTACACCAGCTTTTCGCGACTGCAGAAGAAGACAAAACAGGAAGTAGTTGGTTGTTGTTAGCTAGCTACTGTTTTTGACCATCCTGAATGTAATCATCTTCCATCCTTCGTCTGCCTGTCTTTCATGGCCCTTATGCTCAAATCAATCTTTAAATGCTTGTTTGATTTGATTTAGTCCTATTGATTTGATTTAGTCCTTTAACTTTGAGTTTTGGTTGAGATGGAGATGTGAATCCAACACATAAATGTTTTATTTGAAGACAAACTGGAATTAAAGCCAGACTAAGTCAGTGGCACAGAAGGAACTATCCAAGCAGTAAATGCATTTCCATCTAATGTTGATATTTGGTTGCGTTGACAACGAAACACAATTAATTCAACCAGAGCTTGAAATCCTAGGGCTATTGTATTGTCTATTTTTAGTTTACTTCTGTGTTGAATTGAAGCAATAGCTGTTGATGACTTTATAAATGCTATGTAGGCCTAAATAGCATCATTGATGAATGATAAATTACAGTCACATTTCATTTGCTCTGTTAAACCTACCCTTTGGAATGACTTCGATAGCAGCATTGAATCTATATTTAGTTTTTAAGTGGAGATCTCTCAACAATCATTCTCATGATAGCACATTGATAACAGTCAGTGACAAGTATCATATCTAAGCTGGGCTTGTTTAAAATGCTGGATAGGAGACCAAAATAATAGCTTTAGATCAATTCTCCAGTAAGAAATTCTCTAAAATGACTTTGGAGGCAACTTATGGTAGAGAAATGAACATTAAATGATCTGGCAACAGCTCTGGTGGACATTCCTGCAGTCAGCATGACAAGTGCACGTTCCCTCAAAAACTTGAGATATCTGTGGCATTGTGTTGTGAGGACAAAACTGCACATTTTAGAGTGACCTTTAATTGTCCCCAGCACAAGGTGCACCTGTGTAATGATCATGCTGTTTAATCAGCTTCTTGATATGCCACACCTGTCAGGTGGATGGATTATTTTTGCAAAGGATAAATGCCCCCGAGCAGGCATGTAAACAAATGTATGCACAACATTGCGAGAGAAATAATCTTTTTGTACGTATGGAACATTTCTGGGATCTTTTAGTTTAGCTCATGAAACATGGGACCAACACTTTACATGTTGCGTTTTATTTTTGTTCAGTATATTTTATACAAGGTTTGTCTATGTTGGTTACCATGATGACATAATCCTGTGGTTGAAACATCACTCTCAAAACAATAATTTTGATGACTTTTCCAAATCCAATGTATATTCCACGTAGATTCCATGTCACAATACGTTGACATTGTGTTGAAAGAATGTTGATTTAACCAGTTTGTGCCCAGTGGGGTCGATTCCCTGTGAGGGATACAAGCCCAGAGTGCCAATTATAGGGTTTAGCCTTGGTGCCGCTGCCAATATAATGAAATCACTATCTCTTGATCTAAAGTAACTACAAAAATCCCCCCAAAGACACAATGACCACCCCTGTAGATGTGGAAATTAACTTGGATTACATTGTGCTGGATGAATGGGTCGCTTCAAAGAGTAGACAGTGTTATCACAAGAAATATCAGACAATTAGACACACTGGTTTAAATCATCTTTCACAATCTACCCCCCAGTTTGCTCAAATTCTCCATACAAGACTCGGGTGATCCTATGGATGAATAACTTCTGGCTGCAGGACTTCCATCAGACTTTTTGGGCAGGCTGCCCCATATAATTCCTAAAAAAAGGTTAATCTCCTGCAAAGTTATGCTTCGTTCTAATTATTTAAGGGAATTAGAAGGATTTTCTTAATATGGTTCAGGCCAGCGACTGTGCTGTGTCACCATAGATTACAGGACCTGGGGGGCTGTCAGGGGTGTATGGCACCTACACAACCAGAGTAAAAAACATCTGGCACCGCACACTATTTCAGCAATCCAACTTAAATCCACATGGGAGTTGGATGCAATTACACTTGTAATATTCTAAGGAAGTAATGAATAAAGTTTGGGCGATCACACCAATGTTCACACCCATGTTGGGGGATTTTCAGTCGGAGGTGAGGGAGGTAGACAAAGGAAGCAGACAGCTGCAAAACAAGACAAGTACTGTTTTAAATGTGTATTTCAAACAAAGAGTGACTTGTTGAATGAGGTAGGATTGTGGTATACATATTAGGAACTTCCCCATTCCTCCTCGTCAGACCCCTCCGCTAGTCATGTCTCACCCTGCACTCGTCAAACGTCACTCCTCACCTTCAACACTTACCCCTGATTTGCTCAGGTGTCACCCTCTGCCTCACCTCTCTCACCCATGCATCAGTCACATCTCACCTAATAGGGTGAGGGTTGAGGAGGAAGGGGGATGCTTGACTAATGCAGGGTTGAGACATGACTAAGGGAGGTATCAGTTCTGAGGAGGAAGGGTTACAATCTGACTTCTGAGGAGGAAGCTCTGATGATGGAGGAAGGTCTTACTGACATGGAGGGAGTTCCTAATATGTATTCCGTTCTTGGGTGACTCCTCATCCAATTCTCTCTCGTTGGAATTTTATGTGAATGGAAAAAAAAAAAATTCTATTTTGGTCAGAAGTTATCAAAGAAATGGGATTTACTTGCAATCCACAATAAATATAAAATCAAATAAGAGGAATTCGCAAGTGCTTGTACATTCTTGTCAGAATGTTTAGTATGAGGTAAGGTAGTTAAACAATTCCACAAAGGCCTACTCAAACAAAACAATTAATGTTGCCTTGACGTAGGAGAAGAGGGGTTTTCACATCGCCTCAGTAGCAAGTAAAAACTGTCAGTCATATCAAACAACACTCGTTCTCTCCTCTGGGGTTCCTGGATGAGATTGCATGACCTTTCCCTGCCAGAGTTCCACCCGTGCTTGGTTGAACATTACAGTGCATTTGGGAAAGTATTCAGACCCCTGGACTTTTTCCACATTTTGTTACGTTACAGCCTTATTCTAAAATGGATTAAATACATCAATCTACACACAATACCCCATAATGACAAAGCGAAACAGTTTATTTTTTTGCAAATAAAAAACAGTAAGTATAACATAAGTATTCAGACCCTTTGCAATGGGACTTGAAATTGAGCTCAGGTGCATCCCGTTTCCGTTGATCATTCTTGAGATGTTTCTACAACTTGATTGGAGTCTACCTATGGACAATTGAATTGATTGGATATGATTTGGAAAGGCACACACCTGTCTATATAAGGTCTCACAGTTGACAGTGCATGTCAGAGTTGGCTGCACGGTCAAACTGAGCAATCGGGGAGAAGGTCCTTGGTCAGGGAGCTGACAAAGAAGCTGATGGTCACTCTGACAGAGCTCTAGAGTTCCTCTGTGGAGATGGGAGAACCTTCCAGAAGGACAACCATCTCTGCAGCACTCCACCAATCAGACCTTTATGGTAGAGTGCCCAGATGGAAGCCACGCCTCAATAAAAGGCACAGCCCGCTTGGAGTTTGCCAAAGACAGCTAACGGACTCTCATCCCTTGAGAAACAAGATTCTCTGGTCTGATGAAACCAAGATTTAACTATTTGGTCTGAATGTCAAGTGTCACATCTGGAAGAAACCTGGCACCATCCCTACAATGAAGCATGGGTGTGGCAGCATCATGCTGTAGGGATGTTTTTCAGAGGCGGGGACTGGGAAACTAGTCAGGATCGAGGGAAAGATGAACGGAGAAAAGTACAGAGAGATGATTGATGAAAACCAGCTCCTGAGCGCTCAGGACTTCAGATTGGGGAAAAGGTTCACCTTCCAACAGGACAACAACCCCAAGCACACAGCCAAGACAACACAGGAGTGGATTTGAGACAAGTCTCTAAATGTCCTTGAGTGGCCCAGCCAGAGCCCGGACTTCAACCCGATCGAACATCTCTGGAGAGACCTGAAAATAGCTGTGCAGCGATGCTGTAACGGATCTCCTCCTCTTCGTCTGAGGAGGAGTAAGGATCGGACCAAAGCGCAGCGTGGTAAGTGTTCATGATGAATTTAATTAAAGAAAGCACTGACCACTGAATCAAAACAATAAACGATAACGTGAATTTACAAAACCGAAACAGTACCTTGTGGCCCAAACACTCACACGGAAACAAACACCCACAACTCAAAAGTGAAACCCAGGGTACCTAAGTATGATTCTCAATCAGAGACAACTAATGACACCTGCCTCTGATTGAGAACCATACTAGGCTGAACTCAAAACCCCAACATAGAAAAACAAACAGACTGCCCACCCCAACTCACACCCTGACCATACTAAATAAAGACAAAACAAAGGAAATAAAGGTCAGAACGTGACAGATGCTCCCCATCCAACCTGATAGAACTTAGAACTTAGATCGAGTATCTGCATAGAAGAATGGGGGAAACTCCCAAAATGCCAAACTTGTATCATCATACCCAAGAAGATTCTAGGCTGGCAAATGTGCTTCAACAAAGTACTGAGCAAAGGGTTTGAATACTTATGTAAATGGGATATTTCAGTATTATTATAAATATATATATATATATATATATATATTTTCAATATGGCAGAAAGATGGCAGAAAGATTGCAGCTCCCATCAATGTAATTGTTTCCAATCCCCCAGATATATAGATATATATATATATATATATATATATATATATATATATATATATGTCACGGCTTTCGTTGTGGGAAGGAGGAACGGACCAAAATGCAGCGTAGTTGTGATTCATTTTATTTAATAAGGAAACTATACACGATTAAACTAACAAAATAACAAACGTACGAAAACCAAAAACAGCCCTATCTTTTTTTATTTTTATAAAAAATAATTTATTACCTTCAATACCATTCATTCTTTACAACTCATAATTTTCATACATACTCCAATAATGGTATTTTAATTTAGCTAAACAACAACCCCAAACAAAACCTCAGGGGAGCATCTTCCCTCCCCGTCACCCTACAAACTACCTTTCCCTATCTCCCCGTCCCTAATCTATCCCCTTACAAATCTAAATAACACCCAGCCCTAAACCCCCCTTCCACCTCTCCCGAGCAGCATGCTGCCCCCACTTCCTCTCCTCCCTCTTCATCCTCCCCCTCAAATCTCCTTCCAACCTTCTCACTATCCCTTCCACCCCCCAATCTCTCCCTGTCTTCACCATGTTCTGCCTGGCTTCCCACAGCCCCCGTTTAAAGAGACTCATGAGAAGCCAGAGCAGAAACCTGTCCCTATCCGTCCCTCTCGCTCTCCCTACACCTCTCTCTAACCTGGCCCACGTCAATACAAAATCCCCCTTACCAAACCTAACAAAACCCGTGCCCTAGCCCATACTACTCTGGCAAAGGCACAGTCCCAAAAGACATGACGCACAGTCTCCTCCCTGCCACAAGAGGATCTTGGACAGGTGGGGGATTGCACCAAACTATACCGGTACATGATGGAACGTACCAGCAAGCACTTATGGAGGCTCAACCAATTCAGGTCCTTGAGCCTGTTGTCCAGACCCCGCGCCTGCACCCCCTCCCAGACCACTTCCGAGATGCCCACTACAGGCGCCGGACTCCCTGCCTTTCTGACCTCCTCGTACAGGTGCCTGTGATCTAAACCTACTCGGGCAACTTCAACCTCCGCATGACCGAAGTGCCACGGCAGCTGTTCCGCCCGAGGACCCGTGTTAGACCACACCATTACGCTTCTCGCCTGATACGAGAAGAACACCCGCAGGAGGTAACCGGACGGGTGTATCACTGGATGAGCAAGCTCCGTTAACAAGAAAGAAACAAAAAATTGCGTCCTGCTTGAGGGGTCAAATGTGGTACCACCCTACCTCCCTCCCCGATGGGACAGAGCATGCGTGCCCTGGCGACCCACTCGCACCTGCCACTCCACATGAACTGAAACACAAGCCTCTCTAGAGGCCTCCTCAGACAAGCCGGCAATGGGTAGATGTACGCCAAAAACAAAAGAGACGGCAACACATCCACCTTTAGGACCAGGACTTTACCCATAAATGACAAATACCTAGCCTTCCACATTGCTAGCTTCCTCTGTACCACTGCGATACGCATGTTCCAGTTTAGCGTCGCTGAGCCGGAGGTCTCAAAATGGACCCCGAGAATCCTCAGGGCCCCCTCACAGAGAGATAACCCCCCAGGCACATCCGTTCTACCGCGCCATCTTCCGAAAAACTTGACGGAAGAATTTGCATGGTTCAGAACTGCTCCCGACGCTCGGGTGAAATCCCCAAAGATGGCAAGGGACCTTGTCAGGCACGAGTCCTTACACAGCAGCAAGGAAGTGTCGTCGGCGTACTGCGTCATCTTAACACGCAGCCCACCACTTCCAGGGATCAACAAGCCTTCCACCCCTGTGTCTGCCCTAATGGCAGCCCCCAGAGGCTCCATGTACAGAACGAAGAGGAGAGCCGAGAGTGGGCACCCCTGCCTGACCCCAGACGAGAGGTCAAAAACGTCACCCAAGTGACTATTTACACTAACTCGGCACCCCGCTCCGACATATAATGTACGAATCCATCCTATGAACTTCTCCCCAAATCCTAATCGACCTAACACTCTGAATAAAAAGGATCTATTCACGCGATCAAAAGCTTTCGCCTGATCTAGCGCTGCTACCATTAAAGGCAGTCCTCTATCTTCAACCCAAGCGATGGAGTCCCTGATTAACTGTAGGTTCCATCTAATAGAGCGGCCCTCTACCCCGCACGTCTGATCCTCATGGACGACGTAGGGAAGGGCTGTGCACAACCGGTCTGCTAAAACCTTGCAAGTAGCTTGTAATCTACACACAGCATGGTCAACGGCCGCCAGTTGCCAAGGTCTGTTACTTCCCCCTTCTTATATAAAAGTGACAGCACACCAACAGCCATTGATCCCCCCGGGACCCCCGTCTCAAGGATGACCTTCAAGACTTCGAGGTCCACTGGTCCAAGTATACCCCAAAACTTGAGATAAAACTCAGCCGGCAGCCCATCCATCCCAGGCACCTTCCCTTTTCCCATCCTCCTAAGAGTGCTCTCAACCTCTTCTCGTGAAATCTGGGCCTCCATCACTTCTCTAATGTCTTCCGGCAACCGCCTGGACAAGTGTTCTAAAAACACATTTCCCTGCTCTACATCTATTTCCCTTTCCTTAAATAAACCTTGGAAATGATCAGTTGTCACCCTGACCATATCCTCTGGTTCTCTAACTATACTACCATTTTCTTCCCTAACGCCATGCATTACCTTCCTACTCTGTCTGGCCCTAACCGACTTAAAGAACAAAGCAGAACAAGTCTCATTATGTTCTAGAAAGCCACTATGAGCACGCTCCAGGAAAGCTCGAGCCTTCCGCTTCTGCAACTCCCTGAGCTGCGCCTTTAGGGTTGCGGATCTCTCCCAGTCAAACGACCTGCCGAGGTTGCCTGCCTCGTATTCGAGTTCAATTAACCTTTGGATACGATCCACCTCCCTCCTCTCCTCCCTTTTTTTCCTCTTGCAATACCCTATTATAAAAGCCCTAATCCTCACCTTAACTAATTCCCACCACTCTAACACCCCCTCGCACATGGACCGGAGGCCTTCAAGCCTCCAAAAGAAACCATAAAACCCGTCAAAAAAAGCCTGCTCCTCCAGCACATCCCGATCTAACTTCCAGTACCCCCTACCAAAGAGGCAGGCTGGCGACCCCACCGGCAGGAGCACCCCATCGTGATCCGAAAAGAAAACAGGCAACAGCCGCCCAGTCAACTTACCCAAAGACCTGGGTACAAAAATATAGTCAAGCCTCCGCTCAACCCCCCTGGAGTTGCGCCATGTAGGACCGGCCATTTTCGGAGTAGTGTGCAGACCACCATCTACCAGACCATGGCAAGCCATTAGCCCGGCAATGGCGCCTGCACTGCTATCCCCCCCTATTCCTAAATCTGTATTAAAATCCCCCCGTATCACTAATTTCCTATTTGTGACACACAGGGGCGTCAGACAGTCCACCATCTCCCTCCTGTCTGCCACCACCTGTGGCCCATACACCACCACTAATCTAAATTTACAATCCCTTATCGTGACATCCACCCCTATAACCCTCCCCTGCATTACCACAAAAGAATCCTCCACTTTTACCTCCCTGTGCCCACACAAAATCCATACCCCCGATGAGTGCACCCCCGCCCTGCACCCTGGGTCTACCCCCACAATCCTCCCCCTCCCCAGTGCTGCAGCTGGATTGGAAAAAAATCGGGGAGGCTGAGTCCCCAAACAAAAAACTCCCCACCTCCTCCTGTACGCAGTCCTGAGTCTTGTTAGGTGTGTCCCCACCCAACAGAAGTTGAGGGCCTGGGGAAACCAGCAGCAACCCAGAAGATTCTCCCACCCCCATCACTCTCTTGGCCATCCCCTCCCTCTCACTGTCGGCCAATCGCACCCTCCTCTTCATTCTCTTCTTTGGTGATGGCGGCAGTGGAGAGATACCACCCTCCCCCCGCCAGCTCCTCCACCATACCCCTCATCTCTTCCACCAGGGCACTTTCCCCCCAGTCCACTTGCTCTTCCACCGTCTCCTTCTCCAACACTCCTCCCTCGCTTTCTTCTCTCTCATGCTCTTCCACTCGGTTGCCTTCTTCCGCCACTTTTCCTGTTTCTCCTACTCCCGTGCCTTCCGTTTCCTTCTCTCTTCCATCCGCCGCTTCTTGCTCCTCCTCCTTCCTTGCGGCCTTCCCCTCTGGACCTGTACTCTGGTCATGAGGCGTGCTTCCTTCCCCTCCTCTTCTTCCCCAATCCCCCGCTCCTGTTCCCCCCCAGCCGCAGACGCATATGACCTCTGACAAGCCGGGCACCCCGCCACAGGTGTGCTGACGAGCCACACCCGTGGCACGCCTTAGGCTTGTCACAATCCCTCGCCTCGTGTTCCTCAGATCCACAAAATCTGCATTTTCTCTTGCTGCACGAGGCGAAAATGTGGCCGTAGGCCATACAGCGCCTGCAAAATGGGGGCTGACGTGCATAAAACAACGTCCCCCTGTCAGCCCCTAGGGAGAACATAGCAGGAGGATGGAGGTAGCCACCATGTCCCTTTGGGTCCTCCCTGAGGAGGGCCTGGAAGCCTCTCCTCTCCTCCCATTCCAAAACCCAAGGGAGTCTTTGAGGTGCCTTGCTGAGGAGACATTATCCATGTATCTCCCCAGAAAGGCCCTCACCTCTTCGTCCTTAACGTATGGGTTGTAAATGTTGACAGTTACAACCCTAAAGTTGTTCTTCGCCAGGCTTGTTATTTCATAGTGGCTCATCGGCCTCTCACCTCCCACTGCTCTTGCCCTTCTCAGGATATCATCGTGTTTCTCCTCTGTATATAGTGCCACGTCGTATGCTCCCTCCAACGAGTTGCCTTGGAAACAAAACACGTCCTTCACCGTCAGCTTTAGAATCCCCATCAATATTATCCTTCCAAAAGTTTCCCGTCCTAAAGGCTCCAACTCCTTTTCCTTCCAAGCAAACCGAATCGTGTTGGCCAGCCCAATCCCAGGGACCGACCGTGTTGATGTATTTTGCACCATCTCCACAAGGTGAATGGCGCTCGTTCTCTTCTCTTCCAAAACAAGGGAAAAAAAAGAAAACCCAAAGTGACCGAGCCTATTCTGGTTTTTATAAAAAATAATTTATTATCATCAGTACCATTCATTCTTTACAAATCATAATTTACATACATACACAAAAAGATATTTTTAATTAAACTAATTAAATGAAACTAAACATAAACCCCAAACAAAACCTCAGGGGAGCATCTTCCCACCCCGTCACCCTACAAAACACCTTTCCCTATCTCCCCGTCCCTAATCTAACCTCTTACAAATCTAAATGACACCCAGCCCTAAACCCCCCTTCCACCTCTCCCGAGCAGCATGCTGCCCCCACTTCCTCTCCTCCCTCTTCATCCTCCCCCTCAAATCTCCTTCCACTCTCCTCACTATCCCTTCCACCCCCCAATCTCTCCCTGTCTTCACCATGTTCTGCCTGGCTTCCCACAGCCCCCGTTTAAAGAGACTCATGAGAAGCCAGAGCAGAAACCTGTCCCTATCCGTCCCTCTCACTCTCCCTACACCCCTCTCTAACCTGGCCCACGTCAATACAAAATCCCCCTTTACCAAACCTAACAACACCCGTGCCCTAGCCCATACTACTCCGGCAAAGGCACAGTCCCAAAAGACATGACGCACACTCTCCTCCCTGCCACAAGAGGATCTTGGACAGGTGGGGGATTGCACTAAACTAAACCGGTACAAGATGGAACGTACCGGCAAACGCTTATGAAGGCTCAACCAATTCAGGTCCTTGAGCCTGTTGTCCAGACCCCGCACCTGCACTCCCTCCCAGACCGCTTCCGAGATACCTACTACAGGCGCCCGACTCTCTGCCTTTCTGGCCTCCTCGTACAGGTGCCTATGATCTAAACCTACTCGGGCAACTTCAACCTCAGGGTGCACACGCAGCCACTTGGCCGCATGACCAAAGTGCCACGGCAGCTGTTCCGCCCGAGGACCCGTGTTAGACCACACCATTATGCTTCTCGCCTGATACGAGAAAAACACCCGCAGGAAGTAACCGGACGGGTGTATCACTGGCTGAGCAAGCTCCGTTAACAAGAAAGAAACAAAATTGTGTCCAGCTTGAGGGGGAAATGTGGTACCCCCTACCTCCCTCCCCGATGGGACAGATCATACGTGCCCTGGCGACCCACTCATACCTGCCACTCCACATAAACTGAAACACAAGCTTCACTAGAGGCCTTCTCAGACAAACCGGCAATGGGTAGATGTATGCCAAATACAAAAGCGACGGCAACACATCCACCTTTAGGACCAGGACCTTGCCCATAAAAGACAAAAACCTAGCTTTCCACATTGCTAGCTTCCTCTGTACCACTGCAATACACATGTTCCAGTTTAGCGTCGCAGAGCCGGAGGTCTCAAAATGGACCCCGAGAATCCTCAGGGCCCCCTTACAGAGAGATAACCCCCAGGCACATCCGTTCTACCGCGCCATCTTCCGAAAAACTTGACGGAAGACTTTGCATGATTCAGAACTGCTCCCGACGCTCGAGTGAAATCCCCAAAGATGGCAAGGGACCTTGTCAGGCACGAGTCCTTGCACAACAACAAGGAAGTGTCGTCGGCGTACTGCGTCATCTTAACACGCAGTCCACCACTTCCAGGGATCAGCAGACCTTCCACCCCTGTGTCTGCCCTAATGGCAGCCCCCAGAGGCTCCATGTACAGAACGAAGAGGAGAGCCGAGAGTGGGCACCCCTGCCTGACCCCAGACGAGAGGTCAAAAACGTCACCCAAGTGACTATTTACACTAACTCGGCACCCCGCTCCGACATATAATGTACGAATCCATCCTATAAACTTCTCCCCAAATCCTAATCGACCTAACACTCTGAATAAAAAGGATCTATTCACGCGATCAAAGGCTTTCGCCTGATCTAGCGCTGCTACCATAAAAGGCAGTCCTCTATCTTCAACCCAAGCGATGGAGTCCCTGATTAACTGAAGGTTCCATCTAATAGAGCGGCCCTCTACCCCGCACGTCTGATCCTCATGAACGACGTAGGGAAGGGCTGTGCGCAACCGGTCTGCTAAAACCTTTGCAAGTAGCTTGTAATCTACACACAGCATGGTCAACGGCCGCCAGTTGCCAAGGTCAGTTACTTCCCCCTTCTTATATAAAAGTGATAGCACACCAACAGCCATTGATCCCCCCGGGACCCCCGTCTCAAGGATGGCCTTCAAGACTTCGAGGACCACTGGTCCAAGTATACCCCAAAACTTGAGATAAAACTCAGCCGGCAGCCCATCCATCCCAGGCACCTTCCCTTTTCCCATCCTCCTAAGAGCGCTCTCAACCTCTTCTAGTGAAATCTGGGCCTCCATCACTTCTCTAATGTCCTCCGGCAACCGCCTGGACAAGTGTTCTAAAAACACATTTCCCTGCTCTACATCTATTTCCCTTTCCTTAAATAAACCTTGGAAATGATCAGTTGTCACCCTGACCATATCCTCTGGTTCTCTAACTATACTACCATTTTCTTCCCTAACACCAAGCATTACCTTCCTACTCTGTCTTGCCCTAACCGACTTAAAGAACATAGCAGAACAAGTCTCATTATGTTCTAGAAAGCCGCTATGCGCACGCTCCAGGAAAACTCGAGCCTTCCGCTCCTGCAACTCCCTGAGCTGCACCTTTAGGGTTGAGGATCTCTCCCAGTCAAACGACCCGCCGAGGTTGCCTGCCTCGTATTCGAGATCAATTAACCTTTGGATACGATCCACCTCCCTCCTCTCCTCCCTTTTTTTCCTCTTGCAATACCCTATTATAAAAGCCCTAATCCTCACCTTAACTAATTCCCACCACTCTAACACCCCCTCGCACATGGACCGGAGACCCTCAAGCCTCCTAAAGAAAACATAAAACCCGTCAACAAAAGCCTGCTCCTCCAGCACGTCCCGATCTAGCTTCCAGTACCCCTTACCAAAGAGGCAGACCGACGACCCCACCTGCAGGAGCACCCCGTCGTGATCCGAAAAGAAAACAGGCAACAGCCGCCCAGACAACTTTCCCAAAGACCTGGGTACAAAAATATAATCGAGCCTCCGCTCAACCCCCTGGAGTTACGCCATGTAGGACCGTCCATTTTCGGAGTAGTGTGCATACCACCATCTACCAGACCATGGCAAGCCATTAGCCTAGCAATGGCGCCTGCACTGTTATCCCCCCTCTTCCTAAATCTGTATTAAAATCCCCCCTATCACTAATTTCCTATTTGTAACACACAGGGGCGTCAGACAGTCCACCATCTCCTTCCTGTCTGCCACCCCTGTGGCCCATACACCACCACTAATCTAAATTTACACTCCCTTATCGTGACATCCACCCCTATAACTCTCCCCTGCATTACAACAAAGGAATCTTCTACTTTTACCTCCCTGTGTCCACACAAAATCCCTACCCCAGATGAGTGCACCCCCCCTACACCCCAAACCGACTCTCCCTTGTCCCACTCCCTCTTAAATCTACTAACATCCCCTCCATCCCTCAGGTGAACCTCCTGTAAAAAACAAAAATCAAAACCCACACCCTCCAAATAACTAAAAACCGCCCTCCTCTTAACAACATCTCTTAAACCCCTTACATTTAAACTAACAAAAGTAAAATTAGACTCCATGAAGAAAATAAAATACAACATGTAATATACTCAAATACTAAACCCAGACAGAAAAAAAAACAAAAACAGGAGACTCACCCGATGCTCCCCTGCTCCATATCTACCGGTGAGAACACCATCTGTAATCCCGACATCCCCCCCTCTTCCTCCATCACACCATCCCAGGATGCAGGAATAGTGTTTGGCTTCGGGGTGCCCTGCATCCTGGGTCTACCCCCACAATCCTCCCCCTCCCCAGTGTTGCAGCTGGTTTGGAAGAAAATTGGGGAGGCTGAGTCCCCAAACAAAAAACCCCCCACCTCCTCCTGTACCCAGTCCTGAGTCTTGTTAGGTGTGTCACCACCCAAATGAAGTTGAGAGTCTTGGGAAACCAGCAGCAACCCAGAGGTTTCTCACACCCCCATTACTCTCTTGGCCATCCCCACCCCCTCACTGTCGGCCAATCGCACCCTCCTCTTCATTCTCTTCTTTGGTGATGGCGGCAGTGGAGAGATACCACCCCTCCCCCGCCAGCTCCTCCACCATACCCCTCATCTCTTCCACCATGTCACTTTCCCCCAGTCCACTTGCTCTTCCACCGTCTTCTTCTCTAACATTCCTCCCTCACTTTCTTCTCTCTCATTCTCCTCCACTCGGTTACCTTCTTCCACCGCTTTTCCTGGTTCTCCTACTCCCGTGCCTTCCGTTTCCTTCTCTCTTCCATCCACCGCTTCTTGCTCCTCCTCCTTCCTTGTAGCCTTCCCCTCTGGACTTGTAGTCTTATCATGAGGCATGTTTCCTTCCCCTCCTCTTCTTCCCCCATCCCCAGCTCCTGCCCCCCCCCAGCCGCAGACGCATATGACCTCTGACGGGCCGGGCACTCCCGCCACAGGTGTGCTGACGAGCCACACCCATGGCATGTCTTAGGCTTGTCACAATCCCTCGCCTCGTGATCCTCAGATCCACAAAATCTGCATTTTCTCATGCTGCACGAGGCAAAAATGTGTCCATAGGCCATACAGCGCCTGCAAAATGGGGGCTGACGTGCATAAAACAAAGTCCCCCTGTCAGCCCCAAGGGAGAACATAGCAGGAGGATGAAGGTATCCACCATGTCCCTTTGGGTCCTCCCTGAGGAGGGCCTGGAAACCTCTCCTCCCATTCCAAAACCCAAGGGAGTCTTTGAGGTGCCTAGCTGAGGAAACGTTATCCATGTATCTCCCCAGAAAAGCCCTCACCTCTTCATCCTTAACGTAAGGGTTATACATGTTAACAGTCACAACCCTAAAGTTATTCTTCGCCAGACTTGATATTTCATAGTGGCTCATCGGCCTCTCACCTCCCACTGCTCTTGCCCTTCTCAGGATATCATCGTGTTTCTCCTCTGTATATAGTGCCACGTCGTATGCTCCCTCCAACGAGTTGCCTTGGAAACAAAACACGTCCTTCACCGTCAGCTTTAGAATCCCCATCAATATTATCCTTCCAAAAGTTTCCCGTCCTAAAGGCTCCAACTCCTTTTCCTTCCAAGCAAACCGAATCGTGTTGGCCAGCCCAATCCCAGGGACCGACCGTGTTGATGTATTTTGCACCATCTCCACAAGGTGAATGGCGCTCGTTCTCTTCTCTTCCAAAACAAGGGAAAAAAAAGAAAACCCAAAGTGACCGAGCCTATTCTGGTGCAAACAAACACAGAGACAGGAACAATCACCCACAAACACACAGTGAAACCCAGGCTTCCTAAATATGGTTCCCAATCAGAGACAATGACTAACACCTGCCTCTGATTGAGAACCATATCAGGCCAGACATAGAAATAGACAAACAAGACATCCAACATAGAATGCCCACTCAGATCACACCCTGACCAACCAAAACATAGAAACATACAAAATGAACTATGGTCAGAGTGTGACATATATATATATATATATATATATATATATATATATATATATATATATATATATATATATATATATATATATATATATATATATATATATATATACACAAATTGCTGATAATGGGCCTCTGTATGCCTATGTAGATATTCCATTAAAAATCAACTGTTTCCAGCTACAATAGTCATTTACAACATTAACAATGTCTACACTGCATTTCCGATCAATTTTATGTTATTTTAATGGACCAAAAATGTGCTTTTCTTTCAAAAACAAGGACATTTCTAAGTGACCCCAAACTTTTGAACGGAAGTGTATATATTTTAATACATTTGCAAACATTTCTAAAAACCTATTTTTGCTTTGTTATTATGGGGTAATGTGTGTAGATTGATGGAAAACAAAATATTTAGGCTGTAACATAACAATATGTCAAAAACGTCAAGGGGTCTAAATACTTTCTGAATGCACTGTACATGATTAGAGGAAGTCACACCTGCTACCCTAGATATCACTACTGTCAGGGCTGGCTGAGTGACTGCTATTAAAAACAGGACAACATGTGACGCTGTTGCAGTCTGAGGTGGGATTCTTGGTGAACTAGTACAGTTGTATAGGAGAATTAAATAGGGCCAACCAAAAAAAGCCTCTCAAGTGGATATTTATGGCAGGTGTTTGTGAGTCAGAGCACATTTCAATGTATACACGCCACAGTGTCTCCCTCAGTGTTAGTGTGTTATGTGGCTTCCTGTTTGGGAGGTGCTGAGTCATGGTAGTAATGGAGAGCGAAATTAAAATTGAGGCAAATTGAAACATTGAGTCACAATCCATTATGCTACATCAAATAGATACCATGGTTGTGACTCCTACAGTTGACTCATTCACTTTATCTTTGCAGGGAATTAATATTTAAATTTTTTACAACTTGTTACATTGTATCCACAGGGGTATTTCCATCCAATGTTTAGTGTGCTCTGGCTTTGTTTTCCCCATATTAGGATGTTTATCATTAGAATTAGTAGTATTCATAGTGCTCATGAATACATGCCACATTAGTGTAATATAGGGGCTATAATAAAACTTCCAATATAAACTTTCCATTATAAGCTAATCAAAGTCCACTACATTTTTTATAAGCTAATCAAAGTCCACTACATGTTATGACCCAAATTCTCATAGTAAAATATTTAAATCCTGGATTTGTAAGAATTCAAAGTAAGAGGTGCTCTGCTTCAAGGAATTTGAATTTCCCCTAATGCTAATTTGCATGTGTCACCACCATCACCACTGCTTTCGGAATGAATGCAGCCCAGTTTCGTCGTCAAATGAGTAGGCAAAAAGTAACGAATCTGTTGGGAAGATAGGAGAACACCCCACCAACTTTATGTGGCGGAAATGGAGCGCGTTTGAATGTGACAGCATCACACCACTTCTGATCATGTAAGTACATCGTTTTACTCCTATAGCTAACTATGGAAATACCATTATTTACATGCGACAACAGTCTGCACATGGCAAAAGCTTTTATTGGGGAGACGATATGAGTCGAATTGTCATGATGTAGCCAAGCGTTCGTCAGCGAAATGTCTAATGGTGTTGATGCACAGGTTTTGGGATTACATTGTTTTAACAAACGCGTTTACCAAACACCGTGCATGCATACTGCACAGAGTAGATCACAAATACCAACTCGTTTATAGCTGAAGGTCGAATGGTCACAACATCGCACTGCGCTACCTCGAAATGACAGGTGCACCGTTACATTTGAAATATGTCATGCCATGCGTGTGCATGATGCGAGGTGTTCGATTAGCCTATGTTACATGCGAGCAGGTCCAACATGTTCTTTGATATGAGAAAGAGACGCATAATGTTTGGTCAGCTGTAGAATGTTGTGTTCATATGAACTATGCACAGTCCCAGTAGGCTACACAACCTCATCCTGCGTGTGGGGGGTCTCCCTGCAGGGGGGGGGGGGGACTTCTCAAAATATCCCCTATAGAATAGACATATCATAACATAGCAGCACAACTGTAAACGCACTCTCTCTTTTACAATGTGCTTCTGTGCTCAGATAAGCAATTGCTTATAGTCATCTGGAGTGAGATTGCACTTTCAGGACAGGTCCTGCCACTTTCAGGACAGTATGGGTCTAATCTATCTTTTAATTAAGCTGCTCATTTAGAAATGTTCACCTGCAACATCCTTAATAACATAAAGGATTGCATCAACTATAACAACAACACATCATCAGTAGGGTAAAACTAACCTGTCTCACGATGGTCTAATGCCTTTAATGTTACTTGCTCTGTGCCAATGGGAAGGTCATTTTTCAGACATGTCCTTAATAACTTTGTTGTTACATAATCATAACTCACAAATCATAATTCCAAAATCATAGCATTACCATCTTATATTACATTATACAGTGTCATAACACACATTACATTTAACCATTTAACCATATAGTTTTGCAACCTCAGGTGGCTTTTACTCAATTAAATCATTGTGGCCAAGGGGTTATTACAGGGTTTATAATTTCTGAGCCGCACTGACACAATCCTTTAATAACTCTAACTACATGTACATATTACCTCGATCATTAAGAGTATCTATACCGCTCTCCAACTCTCCTGCTGTCTCTAGGAAGTTGAAAACAGCAGGTCTGGGACAGGTAGCACATCCAGTGGAACCCTGACCTGTTCACCGGACGTGCTACCTGTCCCAGACCTGCTGTTTTCAACTCTCTAGAGACAAAAGGAGAGGTAGATATACTCTTAATGATCGGCTATGAAAAGCCAACTGACATTTACTCCTGAGGTGCTGACTTGTTGCACCCTCGACAACTACTGTGATTATTATTATTTGACTATGCTGGTAATTTATGAACATTTGAACATCTTGGTCATGTTCTGTTATAATCTCCACCCGGCACAGCCAGAAGAGGACTGGCCACCCCTCATAGCCTGGTTCCTCTGTAGGTTTCTTCCTAGGTTTAGGCCTTTCTAGGGAGTTTTTCCTAGCCACCGTGCTTCTACACCTGTATTGCTTGCTGTTTGGGGTTTTGGGCTGGGTTTCTGTACAGCACTTTGAGATATCAGCTGATGTAAGAAGGGCTATATAAATACATTTGATTTGATTTGACTAACCCATGCCCCTGCACATTGACTCTGTTCCGGTACCCCCCTGTATATAGCCCCGCTATTGTTATTTTCCTGCGGCTTTTTAATTATTTGTTACTTTTATTTATTTTATTTATTTTATTTCTTAGTATTCTTTGTTTTCTTTATTGTTTTGGTTAGGTCAGGGTGTGACATGGGTGATGTATGTGTTTTTGTACTGTCTAGGGGTTGTTGTAGGTTTATGGGCTTGTTTATTATCTAGGTGTTTATGTATGTCTATGGTTGCCTAGATTGGTTCTCAATTAGAGGCGGCTGTTTATCTTTGTCTCTAATTGGGAACCATATTTAGGCAGCCAACTTCTTTGGGTATTTCGTGGGTTATTGTCTATGTCTGTCTATTTGCCTGTGTCTGCACTAGTATTATTATAGCTTCATGTTCGGTTTGTTGTTTTGTATAGTTTGTTAAGTGTTCTTCGTCTTCATTAAAAGTATGTATTCATCTTACGCTGCGCCTTGGTCTCCTCACTACGACGAACGTGACATTACTTTTTTTAAGGTATTTTCTTAACTGCATTGTTGGTTAAGGGCTTGTAAGCATTTCACTGTAAGGTTATATTATATTTGGCGCATGTGACAAATACAATTTGATTTGATCTGATCCCTGCCAGAGACAGAATACTTATTGGTGCAAATGATCACACTTTGGGTTTGAAACTCTGCAGGTATAAGGAGTTCCAAAGAAGCCCAACAGGCATCCCTGGAACTCATGGCACATTAACATCAGGGTGCAGTAAGCTAGAGTCCTACTAACTAACCCGTTCCATGTGTAGCACAGCACAACAGCAGAGTATTAGCAAGGCTGTTAACAGTCAACTCTGTGCCCGCTCTCACCCCCAGAATCCATCCCAAACCCCCACAGCTCCCAAATAAACAATACTCCACCAGCTCTGATCCGGCTGCTGTGAGCCAATATTTAGAGGCTGTGACTTTAAAGCAGGAGCTCCGACGAGATGTAACTTGCACAGTAATGTCAAGCTGCGGTTTGGCAGCCAGTACAATAATGTTGTCTCATTGCTGTGTGGAGCTTTTTGGGACAGCTCCCATGAATCAGAAGACACATTTTGATGGACGGAGGACATCTGTAAGATCAAAGCTGTATCAAATGGTTCCAAAGTACGCAATCTCATATTTACCACTGATATGTGCTGGTTTGCGTCTCTCAGGTCCAATCTGATCGAAAGAAAAGTCATACCTCAAGAGATGGAAATTGAGAAGGAAGTGCATCATATACTGTAGGCCAGTTGTTCCCAAACTTTTTATAGTCCCGTACCCCTTCAAACGTTCAACCTCCATCTGCGTACCCCCTCTAGCACCAGGGTTGGCACACTCTCAAATGTTGTTTTTTTGCCATCATTGTAAGCCTGCCCCACATACACTATACGATACATTTATTAAACATAAGAATGAGTGTGAGTTTTTGTCACAACCCGACTCGTGGGATGTGACAAAGAGCTCTTATTGGACCAGAGCACAAATAATAATATAATAATAATCTTTAATTTTGCTATTTATTTAACCATCTTACATATAAAACCTTATTTGTTCATCGGAAAATGTGAATAACTCACGACAGGTTAATGAGAACTGTGTGATTGAAAGGACTGCAATGTTGGGTTGTATTGGAGAGAGTCTCGGTCTTAAATCATTTTCCACACACAGTCTGTGCCTGTATTTAGTTTTCATGGTAGTGAGGGCTGAGAATCCATTCTCACATAGGTACGTGGTTGCAAAGTGCGTTAGTGTCTTAACAGTGGGCCAGTGGGCTGTTTTTATTTTACATTTTTTATTCCACCTTTATTTAACCAGGTAGGCTAATTGAGAACAAGTTCTCATTTACAACTGCGACCTGGCCAAGATAAAGCATAGCAATGTGAACAGACAGCAAGACAGAGTTACACATGGAGTAAACAATAAACAAGTCAATAACACAGTAGAAAAAAAGAAATAAAGAGTCTATATACATTGTGTGCAAAAGGCATGAGGAGGTAGGCGAATAATTACAATTTAGGACTGGAGTGATACATTATCAGATGGTCATGTGCAGGTAGAGATACTGGTGTGCAAAAGAGCAGAAAAGTAAATAAATAAAAACAGTATGGGGATGAGGTAGGTAAATTGGGTGGGCTATTTACCGATGGACTATGTACAGCTGCAGCGATCGGTTAGCTGCTCAGATAGCAGATGTTTAAAGTTGGTGAGGGAGATAAAAATCTCCAACTTCAATGATTTTTGCAATTCGTTCCAGTCACAGGCAGAGGAGAACTGGAGGGAAAGGTGGCCAAATGAGGTATTGGCTTTAGGGATGGTCGGTGAGATACACCTGCTGGAGCACGTGCTACGGGTGGGTGTTGCCATCGTGACCAGTGAACTGAGTTAAGGTGGAGCTTTACCTAGCATGGACTTGTAGATGACCTGGAGCCAGTGGGACTGGCGACGAATATGTAGCGAGGGCCAGCCGACTAGAGCATAGAGGTCGCAATGGTGGGTGGTATAAGGTGCTTTAGTAACAAAGCGGATGGCAATGTGATAAACTGCATCCAGTTTGCTGAGTATTGGAAGCCATTTTGTAGATGACGTCGCCGAAGTCGAGGAGTTTGGCGGCGTGAGTGAAGGAGGCTTTGTTGCGAAATAGAAAGCCGATTCTAGATTTGAGTTTGGATTGGAGATGTTTGATATGAGTCTGGAAGGAGAGTTTACAGTCTAGCCAGACACCTAGGTACTTATAGATGTCCACATATTCTAGGTCGGAACCATCCAGGGTGGTGATGCTAATCGGGCATGCGGGTGCAGGTAGCGAATGGTTGAAAAGCATGCATTTTGTTTTACTAGCGTTTAAGAGCAGTTGGAGGCCACGGAAGGAGTGTAGTATGGCATTGAAGCTCGCTTGGAGGCGAGATAGCACAGTGTCCAAGGAAGGGTCAGATGTATACAGAATGGTGTCGGCTGCGTCGAGGTGGATCAGGGAATCGCCTGCAGCAAGAGTAACATCATTGATACAGTGCCTTGCGAAAGTATTCGGCCCCCTTGAACTTTGCGACCTTTTGCCACATTTCAGGCTCTGTCCATAGGACAACAATCAGTCGTATATTGCACAAATCTGGCCTTTATGGAAGAGTGGCAAGAAGAAAGTCATTTCTTAAAGATATCCATAAAAGGTGTTGTTTAAAGTTTGCCACAAGCCACCTGGGAGACACACCAAACATGTGGAAGAAGGTGCTCTGGTCAGATGAAACCAAAATTGAACTTTTTGGCAACAATGCAAAACGTTACGTTTGGCGTAAAAGCAACACAGCTCATCACCCTGAACACACCATACCCACTGTCAAACATGGTGGTGGCAGCATCATGGTTTGGGCCTGCTTTTCTTCAGCAGGGACAGGGAAGATGGTTAAAATTGATGGGAAGATGGATGGAGCCAAATACTGGACCATTCTGGAAGAAAACCTGATGGAGTCTGCAAAAGACCTGAGACTGGGACGGAGATTTGTCTTCCAACAAGACAATGATCCAAAACATAAAGCAAAATCTACAATGGAATGGTTCAAAAATAAACATATCCAGGTGTTAGAATGGCCAAGTCAAAGTCCAGACCTGAATCCAATCGAGAATCTGTGGAAAGAACTGAAAACTGCTGTTCACAAATGCTCTCCATCCAACCTCACTGAGCTCGAGCTGTTTTGCAAGGAGGAATGGGAAAAAAATTCTGTCTCTCGATGTGCAAAACTGATAGAGACATACCCCAAGCGACTTACAGCTGTAATCGCAGCAAAAGGTGGCGCTACAAAGTATTAACTTAAGGGGGCTGAATAATTTTGCACGCCCAATTTTTCAGTTTTTGATTTGTTAAAAAAGTTTGAAATATCCAATAAATGTTGTTCCACTTCATGATTGTGTCCCACTTGTTGTTGATTGTTCACAAAAAAATACAGTTTATCTTTATGTTTGAAGCCTGAAATGTGGCAAAAGGTCGCAAAGTTCAAGGGGGCCGAATACTTTCGCAAGGCACTGTATATACAGAGAAAAGAGTCGGACCGAGAATTGAACCCTATGGCACCCCCATAGAGACTGCCAGAGGACCGGACAACATGCCCTCCGATGACACACTGAACTCTGCAAAGTAGTTGGAGAACCAGGCAAGGCAGTCATTAGAAAATCCGAGGCTACTGTGTCTGCCGATAAGAATATGGTGATTGACAGAGTCGAAAGCCTTGGCCAGGTCGATGAAGACGGCTGCACAGTACTGTCTATTATCGATGGCGGTTATGATATCGTTAAGTACCTTGAGCGTGGTTGAGGTGCACCCGTGACCGGCTCGGAAACCAGATTGCACAGCGGAGAAGGTACGGTGGGATTCGAGGTGGTCAGTGATCTGTTTGTTGACTTGGCTTTCGAAGACCTTAGATAGGCAGGGCAGGATGGATATAGGTCTGTAACACTGTTATGGAACAGTGGCTTCTTCCTTGCTGAGCGGCCTTTCAGGTTATGTCAATATAGGACTTGTTTTACTGTGGCTATAGATACTATTGTACCTGTTTCCTCCAGCATCTTCACAAGGTCCTTTGCTGTTGTTCTGGGATTGATTGGCTGATTTCTTTTGATTTTCCCATGATGTCAAGCAAAGAGACACTGAGTTTGAAGGTAGGCCTTGAAATACATCCACAGGTACACCTCCAATTGACTCAAATGATGTCAATTAGCCTATCAGAAGCTTCTAAAGCCATGACATCATTTTCTGGAATTTTCCAAGCTGTTTAAAGGCACAGTCAACTTAGTGTATGTAAACTTCTGACCCACTGGAATTGTGATCCAATGATTTATAAGTGAAATAATCTACCTGTTAACAATTGTTGAAAAATGTATTGTGTCATGCACAAAGTAGATTTCCTAACCGACTTGTCAAAACTATAGTTTGTTAAGAAGAAATGTGTGGATTTGTTGAAAAACGAGTTTTAATGACTCCAACCTAAGTGTATGTGAACTTACGACATCAACTGTATGTTTGGCCACATACGGACCATTAGTTGAATTCCCGCAAGAGAGTGACGGTTAATGTCAATGGATGTTAATTATTCGACTAGGCTACCTGTATTTGACATTGTGTTGTTATTCGCTGAAGACTAGATGGTTTCATTTTAATTTTGGCAGTGAAACAGGGCTACTCAGGCGAGCAAAAAAAATTCATCCAAATGTATAGCCCTTTGGAAAATATAAATGGACTGTTTGGAAATGCGAAGGATTTTTTTTATTTAACTTGGCGTACCTCCGGCGGCTAGTTTGGGAGTACTTGCTGTAGGCAATCAGAAAAGGACAAAAGAAAGTTGTCCCACAGTTTACCAGAATACCTGAAAAATGTAGATTAGCCAGGACACGGTTACACAACACAGCGCAGCAGAACTACCTGAGAGCTGTCAGGGAGGACCAAGGATATCAGAAAATAATCATCTGCAAGAATGTAAAGCTACACAGAAATCGTCTATGCAGTCAAGACATTTGGTCTGAAAACAAGATTAAATCCATGTGTCACGCCCTAGTCGAAGTATATTGTGTTTGTCTTTATTTATTTGGTCAGGCCAGAGTGTGACATGGGTTTATTGTGGTGTGTTTTCTCTTGGGGTTTTGTTAAGTATTGGGTGTGTGGCTTAGTGGGGGTATCTAGCATAGTCTATGGCTGTCTGGAGTGGTTCTCAATCAGAGGCAGGTGTTTATCGTTGTTTCTGATTGGGAACCATATTTAGGCAGCCATATTCTTTGAGTATTTCGTGGGTGATTGTTCCTGTCTCTGTGTTTATTGTCACCAGATAGGCTGTATAGGTTTTCACACATTTATTGTTTTGTTTTGTTTAGTTATTTCATGTCGAGTTCATTTTATTAAAGAACATGAATAACCACCACGCTGCATTTTGGTCCACTTCTCCTTCGACAGACGAGAACCGTTACACCATGAAAGTATTTTGACTTAAGGCATGGAATGTACACATTAGCTTCCCATTAAGAAAATAAGCTTGGGGTTGTTTTCAGGTCTTAATAAAGCCGGTGAGACTTCAAGATAGGAAAATACAGACTGCACAGGCTGAGCCTGGTTTTAAGGTCTGGAGATTAATACAATCTGCTATTGATTGTCTTTGAAGGCTAGAGCTTGTGACATTCACATGCCAGGTCTCAAGCATGGATTACACTTGAGGATCATGCCAGTTCCACGGAGTTGGGTATGGCTGCCTTTTCCTGTTACGCTCCTTGCCTAAATCAAATCAAATCAAATCAAATTTTATTTGTCACATACACATGGTTAGCAGATGTTAATGCGAGTGTAGCGAAATGCTTGTGCTTCTAGTTCCGACAATGCAGTAATAACCAACAAGTAATCTAACTAACAATTCCTAATCTACTGTCTTATACACAGTGTAAGGGGATAATGGAATAGCCTGCAGACTAAACTTAAATTTGAGACTCTTGTCCCTCTGTTGCCCATTTTACATTTTTATTGGAGCATTTTTATTTTTGTATTGCTTGTAACTGTTTCGTGTAATGTAAGTTCTTGTGCTGTTAGGGGAATAACCTGTTAGGGGAATAACCTGTTAGGGGGATAACCTGTTAGGGGGATAACCTGTTAGGGGGATAACCTGTGTGTAAATGTAATAATCTGCTGCTGCATTTATTTTGTGTGTTATCTGTGATCGTTTTATTTGTCTTGTGTAGTTTCTTAAGCATTGTACCTAAACTGTATGTGTAACCATGTATACGCAGGGCCCAGCTGTAAAAGAGACCTTGGTCTCAGTCTGTGTTCCTTGTTGACATAAAGGTATAATAATGTCAAGAGAATTATGTTCTCAATGTTCATAACCTAATTCAGTTATACTACTCAGTCAGCGACCTAGAATTTGTAAGATACTGGTCGAATGAAACAGACGGAGGCCCAGCTAAAATCGTCAAAAATGTTTATTCACGGGAACATTCTAAAGTCAAGTATACAAAACAATTCATTTTATACTGGCTTCTCACGCACACACATTCACGCTAACATTAGCACACAATGTCCTGCTACGCACACACATTTACACCAACCAGCTGATAGAGATTGGGGAGACCTTGGCCTTGAGACGTACTCCCCGTTCTCTCCCAAATCTCTAGTCAGGTCGGCACCGAGCTCAGACTTATTGATTATGATTTTATACATTCTAATCCATTCCATACAATTACATGTTTCAGGGCGGAATATTCTAATCATTCAATTAACAGATAAATCCAACTAACAATCCACCCTTAATGACTAAATAATACACACTGATAAATAAATTGTGTACAAGAATAATCCAGACCAATACATTGCTTATCATATCCTGCCATATGTTACACAATCTATTGCAAGCCCAACGGTTTCTCCCCTCTCTGGGTGGGGATCCCTCCTTTCCTGTTATCAGATTCACAGTGGTCAAAAGTTGTCTGCCACGGTTCCTTGTCTGCTATGATTAAAACACATTTCCATATGTTACACTGTGACAGGGTGGAATACTGTTAATTATTGCCTAAACATTAACTCCAAAAAATTACACATCTATTGTTATTAATATTTTCAATGTCACTCAAAATCAATCTCACAAAACCAATATGTGTATTTTCATTCCTTATCCATCAATGACTGTTATAGGCCTACATTAGGTATCCTAACACTTCTTGTTAGGGTTTTTATTACAATCTTCATAAAAAACAGTCTTAACCCTCAAAAAATAGTCTCATGCAACATTGGCTCCTCGTAGTTAAAAGAAACGGAGCCATCTCCTAGGCCTGGAGGTCTGTATTTGTCATTACACTGGCCGGAGCTCGAAATCGGTCCGCACCTCACCATCTGTTGAATCATTGACCTCTCCAGAGTCCTGGTAAGCAAACCTTTCACACAGAGGACCAAACAACATCCACACAGAACCAAGACACTCATACATGTGAAAGTTGCCCACAACACAGTGATTATGACATTTTTCCATTTCCCAAACACACTATTGTCAGGAGAATTTTGTTCTCAATGTTCATAACCCAATTTAATTATATTACTCTCAGCCTGAAACCCAGAATTTGTAGGAAACTGGTTGAAATGAATCAGGCGGATGCCCAGCAGCAATAGTCAAATGTTTATTCACGGGAACTTTCTCCCTATCATTTCTGGTACATTGGTCTATAAACCTCCACATTTCCACAAATGTCCCTCCTCCTCTCAGATAATATGGCAATATAGTTCACAAGCCTTCTCACATTGTCTGCCACCTGTTAAACAATCTACTACAAACCCAAGGTCTCTCCCCTCCCTGGGTGGGGACAGAATGTCCTGTAAGGAACACAGTATTCCAGCCGGTCTGACGATAGCTCCATTAGTTTCTAACAAGGAACAGAAAGTCCTTGTTCTAATTCTTGACTAAAACTACACACATTATATTCAGTATTGTGATTATAATAAGATTCATACATTCATACAGTAACAGAGTAGTTTTCTGTTTAGTTATAGTTCTAAGTTAAATGTATACATAATTTAGTCATTATTCATAAAAATCCCATAACAACTATCAAACCAATTTGTTAGAGCATTATCTACCCCAGAGTTCTCTGCCAATTTGTGAGCTAATGTGGTTAAACCAGCCAGGGCCTTGGTCACTGATCTATCTGGAGCTGTGTTTTTGGGGATGAAAGTACAACATTCTGCTCCGAATATCACACACACACCACCCTTTTCCGCCAGTAACATGATGGAATTTTTGGTTACTACATGATACCATATGTGTTATATGTGGAATATGTCAAGGGGTATGAATACTTTCTGAAGGCACTGACTGCGCATCCAATTTTCACATCTCCATCTGGCTTTTGGGGGTCACCTTGTTTTTTTATTGTATAGATTCTTTATTTTTAAATTGCAGTTGCAGGGTTTTAAAACAACCTGTCACTCCAATATCGTTGCTTTAAATCAGTGCGCACACAAACACTCTCTCAGGCTTTCTCTCTCTCCATCAATTAAATTAAAATTGCATCCAAAATAGATAATCCTGTTCAAGATTGATACATTATTTACTGTCACGCCCTGGTCAAAATATATTATATTTATCTTCATTTATTTGGTCAGGCCAGGGTGTGACATGGGTTATTGTGGTGTGTTTTTGTCTTGGGGTTTTTGTGGGGCGTATAGTATAGTCTATGGCTGCCTGAGGCGGTTCTCAATCAGAGTCAGGTGATTATCGTTGTCTGATTGGGAACCATATTTAGGCAGCCATATTCTTTGAGTGTGTCGTGGGTGATTGTTCCTGTCTCTGTGTCTTCACCAGATAGGATTGTTTAGGTTTTCACATTCCGTTTGTTGTTTTTGTATTGTTCGTGTTTTTTCGTTCTTCATTAAACATGTCTCAAACATACCACGCTGCATTTTGGTCCGCTCCTCCTTCAACAGAAGAAAGCCGTTACATTTACACTGTACAACAATGTAAATGCAACATCCAACAATGTGAAAGATTTTACTGAGATACAATTCATATAAGGAAATCAGTCTAATGAAATAAATTCATTAAGCCCTAATCTATGGATTTCACATGAATGGGAATATAGATATGCATATGTTGGGTAGGGCTGTAGATCAGAAAACCAGTCAGTATTTTGTGTGACCACCATTTGCTTCATGCAGTGCAAATCATCTCCTTCAAATAGAGTTGCCAAGCTGTTGATTGTGGCCTGTGGAATGTTATCCCACTCCTTTTCAATGACTGTGCAAAGTTGCTGGATATTGGCAGGAACTGGAACACACTGTCGTCCATCAAAAGCATCCCAAACATGCTCAATAGGTGACATGTCTGGTGCAGGCCAAACCGGGACATTTTCAGCTTTGTTTCAGAACATTCAATTCTCTGGCAATAGCTCTGGTGGACATTCCCACAGTCAGCATTACAAATGCACACTCTCTCAAGACTTGGCATTGTATTGTGCCGCCAGCACAAGGTACACCTGTGTAATTATCATGCTGTTTAATCATCTTCTTGATATGCCACACCTGACAGGTAGATGGATTATCCTGCAATTTGTACTATTTTCAACATTGTAGAATAATAGTGAAGACATCAAAACTATGAAATAACACATATGGAATCATGTAGTAACCAAAAAAGTGTTAAACAAATCCAAATATATTTTCTATTTGAGATTCTTCAAAGTAGCCACTCTTTGCCTTGATTACAGCTTTGCAGACTCTTGGCATTATCTCAACCAGCTTCACCTGGAATGCTTTTCCAACAGTCTTGAAGGAGTTCCCACATATTCTGAGCACCTGTTGGCTGCTTTTCCTTCAGAGTGCGGTCCAAATCATCCCAAACCATCTCCATTGGGTTGAGTTTGGGCGATTGTGGTGGCCAGGTCATCTGATGCAGCACTCCATCACTCTCCTTCATGGTCAAATAGCCCTTACACAGTCTGGAGATGTGTTGGGTCATTGTCTTGTTGAAAGACAATGATAGTCCCACTAACCGCAAACCAGATGGGATGGCGTATCGCTGTAGAATGCTGTTGTAGCCATGCTGGTTAAATGTGCCTTGAATTCTAAATAAATCACAGACAGTGTCACCAGCAAAGCACCTCCACACCATCACACATCCTCCTTCATGATTCAAGGTAGGAACCACACATGCTGAGATCATCTCACATTTGGACCAATCAGACAAAAGGACAGATTACCACCAGTCTATTGTCCATGGCTGGTGTTTCTTGACCCAAGCAAGTCTTTTATAATTGGTGTCCTTTAGTAATGGTTTCTTTGCAGCAATAAGACCATGAAGGCCTGATTCACGCAGTCTCCTCTGAACAGTTGATGTTGAGATGTGTCTGTTACTTGAACTCTGTGAAGCATTTAATTGGGCTGCAATTTATGAAGCTGGTTACTCTAATGGATTTATCCTCTGCAGCAGAGGTAACTCTGAGTCTTCCTATCCTGTGGCGGTCCTCATGAGAACCATTTTATCATAACGCTTGATGTTTTTTGCGACTGCACTTGAAGAAACTTTCAAAGTGCCTGAAATATTCAGAATTGACTGACCTTAATTAAAAAAATATATATATTTAACCTTTATTTAACTAGGCAAGTCAGTTAAGAACAAATTCTTATTTACAATGACAGCCTACCAAAAGCGGGAACTGGGGCTGGGATTAAATATTTATATATATACAGTGCCTTGCGAAAGTATTCGGCCCCCTTGAACTTTGCGACCTTTTGCCACATTTCAGGCTTCAAACATAAAGATATAAAACTGCATTTTTTTTGTGAAGAATCAACAACAAGTGGGACACAGTCATGAAGTGGAACGACATTTATTGGATATTTCAAACTTTTTTAACAAATCAAAAACTGAAAAATTGGGCTTGCAAAATTATTCAGCCCCTTTACTTTCAGTGCAGCAAACTCTCTCCAGAAGTTTAGTGAGGATCTCTGAATGATCCAATGTTGACCTAAATGACTAATGATGATAAATACAATCCACCTGTGTGTAATCAAGTCTCCGTATAAATGCACCTGCACTGTGATAGTCTCAGAGGTCCGTTAAAAGCGCAGAGAGCATCATGAAGAACAAGGAACACACCAGGTAGGTCCGAGATACTGTTGTGAAGAAGTTTAAAGCCGGATTTGGATACAAAAAAATTCCCAAGCTTTAAACATCCCAAGGAGCACTGTGCAAGCGATAATATTGAAATGGAAGGAGTATCAGACCACTGCAAATCTACCAAGACCTGGCCGTCCCTCTAAACTTTCAGCTCATACAAGGAGAAGACTGATCAGAGATGCAGCCAAGAGGCCCATGATCACTCTGGATGAACTGCAGAGATCTACAACTGAGGTGAGAGACTCTGTCCATAGGACAACAATCAGTCGTATATTGCACAAATCTGGCCTTTATGGAAGAGTGGCAAGAAGAAAGCCATTTCTTAAAGATATCCATAAAAAGTGTCATTTAAAGTTTGCCACAAGCCACCTGGGAGACACACCAAACATGTGGAAGAAGGTGCTCTGGTCAGATGAAACCAAAATTGAACTTTTTGGCAACAATGCAAAACATCATGTTTGGCGTAAAAGCAACACAGCTCATCACCCTGAACACACCATACCCACTGTCAAACATGGTGGTGGCAGCATCATGGTTTGGGCCTGCTTTTCTTCAGCAGGGACAGGGAAGATGGTTAAAATTGATGGGAAGATGGATGGAGCCAAATACAGGACCATTCTGGAAGAAAACCTGATGGAGTCTGCAAAAGACCTGAGACTGGGACGGAGATTTGTCTTCCAACAAGACAATGATCCAAAACATAAAGCAAATTCTACAATGGAATGGTTCAAAAATAAACATATCCAGGTGTTAGAATGGCCAAGTCAAAGTCCAGACCTGAATCCAATCGAGAATCTGGGGAAAGAACTGAAAACTGCTGTTCACAAATGCTCTCCATCCAACCTCACTGAGCTCGAGCTGTTTTGCAAGGAGGAATGGGATAAAATGTCAGTCTCTCGATGTGCAAAACTGATAGAGACATACCCCAAGCGACTTACAGCTGTAATCGCAGAAAAAGGTGGCGCTACAAAGTATTAACTTAAGGGGGCTGAATAATTTTGCACGCCCAATTTTTCAGTTTTTGATTTGTTAAAAAAGTTTGAAATATCCAATAAATGTCATTCCACTTCATGATTGTGTCCCACTTGTTGTTGATTGTTCACAAAAAAATACAGTTTTATATCTTTATGTTTGAAGCCTGAAATGTGGCAAAAGGTTGCAAAGTTCAAGGGGGCCAAATACTTTCGCAAGCAACTGTAAAAATTAGGACAAAACACACATCACGACAAGAGAGACCAACACTACATAAAGAGAGACCTAAGACAACAACATAGCAAGGCAGCAACACATGAAAACACAGCATGGTAGCAACACAACATGACAACAACATGGTACACAAAATATGGTCAAACATTATTGGGCACAGACTACAGCACAAAGGGCAAGAAGGTAGAGACAACAATACATCACGCAAAGCAGCCACAACTGTCAGTAAGAGTGTCCATGATTGAGTCTTTGAATGAAGAGACTGAGATAAAACTGTCCAGTTTGAGTGTTTGTTCCAGCTCATTCCAGTCGCTAACTGAAAAGAGGAGCGACCCAGGGATGTGTGTACTTTGGGGACTTTTAACAGAATGTGACTGGCAGAACGGGTGTTGTATGTGGAAATTGAGGGCTGCAGTAGATATCTCAGATACGGGGGAGTGAGGCCTAAGAGGGTTTTATAAATAAGCATCAACCAGTGTCCTATAAGGAGCATTGGTGGCAAACCTGATGACCGAATTGTAAAGAACATCTAGCCGCTCGAGAGCACCCTTACCTGTCGATCTATAAATTACATCTCCATAATCTAGAGTGGGTAGGATGGTCATCTGAATCAGGGTTAGTTTGGCAGCTGGGGTGAAAGAGGAGCGATTACCATAGAGGAAACCAAGTCTAGATTTAACTTTAGCCTGCAGCTTTGATATGTGCTGAGAGAAGGATGTCAACCATCTTTAGAATGTTGTTTGAGGCTTCTCCTGTGAAGGGGGGCCGGATGGGAGCTGTTTGACTAAGGGGTCTGCCAGCAGCCTTGTTCTCAGTCACGCGCTTTCACATGAGAGGTATCTCTCGTTCCATTGCTTTTCTACAGACAATGGAATTCTCCAGTTGGAACATTATTGAACATTTATGATAAAAACATCCTAAAGATTGATTCTATGCTGTCACGAGAATTATGTTCTCAATGTTCATAAACCAATTCAATTAAACTACTTAGTCTGCTAAATCAGGATTTGTAAAATAATGATTGAAATGAAAACAGACAGAGGCCCAGTCTACAATAGTCAAATGTTTATTCACGGGAACGTTCTAAAATCAAGAATACAAAGACATCCATTTTAAAGCTGTGCACATACTTCCACACAAACAGTAGATATCCTACCCACATACATACACACAAACAGAAGGTATCCTACGCACATACTGTCTCACTACCCAGCCGACAGAGATTAGGGAGACCTTGACCTTGAGACGTACTCCCCGTTCTCTCCCAAATCTCTAGTCAGGACAGAGCCGAATTTTGCTCATACAGTCTGTCTTTAAAATACCATAAAGACATAAACATTAGCTATATTGTTTTACCCTAATTCTGACTAGGACTACACATTTATTGATTATGATTTTATACATTCTAATCAATTCCATACAATTATATGTTTCAGGGTGGAATATTCTAATCATTCAATTAACTGATAAATCCCATTAACAATCCACCCTTAATGACTAAATAATACACACTGATAAATAAATTGTGTACAAGAATAATCCAGACCAATACATTGCTTATCATATCCTGCCATATGTTACACAATCTATTGCAAGCCCAACGGTTTCTCCCCTCTCTGGGTGGGGATCCCTCCTTTCCTGTTATCAGATTCACAGTGGTCAAAAGTTGTCTGCCACGGTTCCTTGTCTGCTATGATTAAAACACATTTCCATATGTTACACTGTGACAGGGTGGAATACTGTTAATTATTGCCTAAACATTAACTCCAAAAAATTACACATCTATTTTTATTAGTATTGTCAATGTCACTCAAAATCAACCTCAGAAAACCAATATGTGTATTTTCATTCCTTTTCCACCAATGACTGTTATAAGCCTACATTAGGTATCCTAACACTTCCTGTTAGGATTTTTATTACAATCTTTATAAAAAAACAGTCTTAAAGATCAAAAATTGTCTCATCCAACATTGGCTCCTCATCGTTAAAAGAAACGGAGCCATCTACTAGGCCTGGAGGCCTGTATTTATCCTCCCACTGGCCGGAGCTCGGAATCGGTCCGTACCTCACCATCTATTGCGGCATTGACCTCTCCAGAATCCTGTTAATCAAACCTCTTACACGGGGGACCAAACAACATCCACACAGAACCAAAACACTCATACAGGTGAAAGTTGCCCACAACACAGTGATTATGACATTTTTCCATTTCCCAAACACACCGTCAAACCAATTTGTTAGAGCATTATCCACTCCAGAGTTCTCTGCTAATTTGTTAGCAAATGTGGTTAAACCAGCCAGGGTCTTGGTCACTGATCCGTCTGGAGCGGTGTTATCGGGGATGAAAGTACAGCATTCTGCTCCGAATATCACACACACACCACCCTTTTCACCCAGTAACATATCCAAGGCTATTGTATTCAGCCATACCATCAAACTAGTTGCCTCTGTTTGTCCTGCTAAACCTTTTATCGCCTCTCTAGTATAGTTGATGAAACGCTGTTGGTTATAGTAGATATAATTGATCCAATCTAAATTTTTATTGAGCGTGGACCACCAGAAGATGCTTGATTCCAATCCAGCCCATATCTGATTCCTAGCTTTGAACACATCATGTACCCCCCCTTGGAACTCCGATGCTATCAATGTTCGCTTGTAACATTCTCTGTCCTATTGCATGTTCTTACTTCCCCTACGTCCCATCCGTGCGTGATGTATCAAGCCATACAATAATAATTTTCTTCAGTAACTGTGAAAGGGGGAAGTCTGGATGTAATGGGCACATGGGGATACAGATAATGCAGATCAATGCAACTGTCATTGTCAGGCTTCCCTGCCTTCATGAACAGCTTTACCATACAGGCCATTCCCCTGGGTGCATCAATTCCACCAAATGGAAAGGGAATGGTTGTCAACTGAGGTTTTGCTGTGGCGCAGGCATAACATTCTTCTTTCGCTACTGATCTGGCTGTATACTGAATCCATTCTAACCATAGTTTAGAATCCCCATAACAAGTTTCCACCTCAATCACTTCCTTAAGATCTTTCATCTGAACTATCTGCACCGGCCCTTGGCTCTGGACGACTCCACGGTCAGAATCTGTTTTGTCAGGGGCTCTGCTTGTATTCTGGCTGGCTATAGAACTATCACCGGTCCTAACCTCTTCTACCCGGAATGGTACCGTAGTGTCTACCGAAACCTGGTCAAAACCAACATACCATAACATAAGACTACACATTTATTGATTATGATTTTATACATTCTAATCAATTCCATACAATTATATGTTTCAGGGTGGAATATTCTAATCGTTCAATTAACAGATAAATCCCATTAACATATACTTAGTTTGACAAGTTTCTTCGACCTGTAATATAACTTTTTGAACTTTTCGTCTGACTGGACCTGAACGCGCTTTTGGATTTGTTTACCAAATGCCCTAACAAAAGAAGCTATTTGGACATAAATGGACATAAATGATGGATATTATCAAACAAAACAAACATTTATTGTGGAACTGCGATTCCTGGGAGTGCATTCTGATGAAGATCATCAAAGGAAAGTGAATATTTATAATGCTATTTATGACTAATATTGACTGTGCAACATGGCAAATATTTCTTTTGGCTGTTTTGGGCTCTGAGCGCCGTTCTCAGATTATACTTTTTCCTTAAAGTAAAAAAAAAATCTGACACAGCTGTTGCATTAAGGAGAAGTGTATCTAAAGTTCCATGCATAACACTTGAATTTTCATCAACATTTATAATGAGTATTTCTGTGAATTAATGTGGCTCTCTGCAACATCACTGCATGTTTTGGAACTACTGAACATAACACGCCAATGTAAAATAAGATTTTTGGATATAAATATATACTTTACCGAACAAAACATACATGTATTGTATAACATGAAGTCATATGAGTGTCATCTGATGAAGATCATCAAAGGTTAGTGATTAATTTTATCTCTATTTGTGCTTTTTGTGACTCCTCTTTTTGGCTGGAAAAATGGCTGGGTTTTCCTGTGAGTTGGTGGTGATCTAACATAATCATTTGTGGAGCTTTCGCTGTAAAGCCTATTTGAAATCAGACACTGTTTCTGGATTAACATCTTGCGACGAGCAATCCCGTATCCGGGAGCGTAATTATAGCCTCAAGCTCATTACTATAACGCAACATTAACTATTCATGAAAATCGCAAGTGAAATGAAATAAATATATTGGCTCACATGCTTAGCCTTTTGTTAACAACACTGTCATCTCAGATTTTCAAAATATGCTTTTGAACCATAGCTAAACAAGCATTTGTGTAAGAGTATTGATAGCTAACATAGCATTAAGCCTAGCATTCAGCAGGCAACATTTTCACAAAAACAAGAAAAGCATTCAAATAAAATCATTTACCTTTGAAGAACTTCAGATGTTTTCAATGAGGAGACTCTCAGTTAGATAGCAAATGTTCAGTTTTTCCAAAAAGATTATTTGTGTAGGAGAAATCACTCCGTTTTGTTCATCACGTTTGTCTAAGAAAAAACCCAGAAAATTCAGTCATTACAACGCCAATTTTTTTCTCCAAATTAACTCCATAATATCGACAGAAACATGGCAAACGTTGTTTAGAATCAATCCTCAAGGTGTTTTTCGCATATCTATCGATGATAAATCATTCGTGGCAGTTGACTTTCTCCTCTGAACCAAATGGAAAAATGCACACAGCTGGAGATTGCGCAATAATTTCGACCGAGGTCACCAAGCGGACACCTGGTAAATGTAGTCTCTTATGGTCAATCTTCCAATGATAAGACTACAACTACGTCACAATGCTGCAGACACCTTGGGGAAACGACAGAAAGTGTAGGCTCATTCCTGGCGCATTCACAGCCATATAAGGAGACATTGGAACACAGTGCATTCAAAATCTGGGTCATTTCCTGTTTGAAATTTCATCTTGGTTTCGCCTGTAGCATTAGTTCTGGGGCACTCACAGATAATATCTTTTCAGTTTTGGAAACGTCAGAGTGTTTTCTTTCCAAAACTGTCAATTATATGCATAGTCGAGCATCTTTTCGTAACAAAATATCTTGTTTAAAACGGGAACGTTTTTCATCCAAAAATGAAAGTCAAGTCAAATAAAAATAGCAGCACAACATTGCTTAGAATCAAGGGCAATGGTGACATTGCGGAAACCAGATTGCCAACCAGAGAGAATACTATAGACATCAAGAAAGGTTGATGCTTAGTCAGTTGATTAATGACAAGTTTTTCCAACACTTTTGATAAACAGGGCAAAATAGAAATAGGCCTATAACAATTAGATCAGCTTGATTCCCCCCTTTAAATAAAGGACAAACCGTGGCTGTCTTCCAAGCAATGGGAACCTCCCCAGAAAGGAGAGACAGGTTAAAAGTTCGGAGATAGGCTTGGTGATGATAGGGGCAGCACACTTAAAGAAGAAACACTAGCTGTGCCAACAGAGATTCTGGGTTTGAGCCCAGGCTCTGTCGCGGCCGGCCGCAACCGGGAGGTCCATGGGGCAACGCACAATTGGCCCAGCGTCGTCCGGGTTAGGGAGGGTTTGGCCGGCAGGGATATCCTTGTCTCATCGTGCACTAGCGACTTCTGTGGCGGGCAGGGCGCAGTGCACGCTGACCAGGTCGCCAGGTGTACGGTGTTTCCTTTCCAACACATTGGTGCGGCTAGCTTCCGGGTCTGATGTGCGTTGTGTCAAAAAGCAGTGCGGCTAGGTTGGGTTGTGTTTCGTGGGACGCATGGCTCTCGACCTTCGCCTCTCCAGAGTTCGTACTGGAGTTGCAGCGATGAGACAAGACTGTAACTACTACCAATTGGATACCATGAAATTGGGGAGAAAAAGGGGGTAAAAAAATAAAGAAATAGAGAAGAAAGGGTCTAAACCATCTGAACCAGATGTTTTTTTGGGGTCAAGTTTCAGGAGCTCCTTTAGCAACTCGGACTCAGTTATTGCCTGCAGGGAGAAACTTTGTAGTGTGGCAGGGGAAAAAGAGGGAGAAGCATCGGGGATAGTCACATTAGAAGGGGTGGGAGATGAGGAAATGTTGGTAGGGCAAGGAGGCATGGCTGAGTCAAATAGGAATCCTGACTTAATGAAGTAGTGATTATAGAGCTCAGCCATGTGCTTCTTGTCAGTAACAACCACAGCATCAACATTTTATTTTACCAGGCAAGTCAGTTAAGAACACACTCTTATTTTCAATGACGGCCTGGGAACAGTGGGTTAACTGCCTGTTCAGGGGCAGAACGACAGATTTGTACCTTGTCAGCTCAGGGGTTTGAACTCACAACCTTCCGGTTACTAGTCCAACGCTCTAACCACTAGGCTACCCTGCCGCACCATTAATGGACACGGGCAGCTGTGAGGGGGAGGGTTTATTCTCCAGTTCTTTAACCATTTTCCAGAGCTTGTTGGGGTTAGACCCACAGAGAAAGAACTGCTCCTTAACATAACTAACTTTGGCCTTCCGGATAGCCTGAGTGCACTTATTTCTCATTCGCCTGGATGAGAGTCAGTCAGCCTGAGTATGCGTGTGCCGAGCCTTTCACCAAATGCAATTCTTGAGGTGGAGTAACTCTGCAAGATCACGGTCGAACCAGGGGCTGAACCCTTTATAGGGGCTTGTATGCTAACAATACCACTGAAAATATATAATACGAAGGTCCAAGAGTCTTCGACAGAGCGGATCAAGCTGATTCTATACCATTTTACAAAGGCCAGTTCATGAAGGAAGGCTTGCTCATTAAAGTTTTTTAGAAAGTGTCTATGACAAATCAGGACAGGTCTTTTCACTGAGCAGCCATTATGAACACAGACTGCAAAACAGTGATCACTAAGGTCATTACAGAAAACACCAAACTGGTACCTATCAGGATTATTTGTGAGGATAACATCGAGGAGAGTAGTCTTTTGTGGATGTTTGGAGTCATACCTTGTAGGATTGGTAATAATCTGAGAAAGATTTAAGGAGTCCCATTGATTTAGGACTTGGTCAGGTGGTTTAAGCATGTCCCAGTTTAGGTCAACTAGCAGGCCAGGAGAGAGCTTAGGGCAGATAGAGTACAGGCCGGTGCTGATAGAGGACGATATCACGCAGCAAAGGTCAACAAAGAGCTATGTGAAAGTTTAATGCTTAAAACCAGCAAATCAAATTGTTTGGGGACAGACTTGGTGGAGACAACCGAGCACTGAAGGTTATCCTTGGTAAAGATTGCCACTCCTCCCACTTTTGGAAGATCTGTCTTGGGGAAAAATGTTATAACTAGAAAGGATAACATCAGTATTCAAAAACTCATCCTTAACCATGTCTCAGTAGTGACCAACACATCTGGATTGGGGCTGTGAACCCACACTTTGAAATGATCCATTGTGGGTAATAAGCTTCTAGTGTTAACGTGCAGAAAACCCAGGCTTTTACGAGAGCAGAAATCAGTGAAGCAGATATCAGAGCACAAGTCAGAACTGGGGCTAGCAACAGTTGGTGGGCTAGGGTGTGCATGCACATTTCCAGATATCAACCACTCCACAAATTTCTTGTAAACAAACTATATTTTTGGAAAGTTGGTAAGGACATCTACTTTGTGCATGACAAAGGTCATTTTTCCAACAATTGTTTACAGACAGATTATTTCACTTATAATTCACTGTATCACCATTCCAGTGAGTCAGAAGTTTACATACACTAAGTTGACTGTGCCTGCTTGGAAAATTGCTTGGAAAATTCCAGAAAATTATGTCATGGCTTTAGAAGCTTCTGATAGGCTAATTGACATAATTTGAGCCAATTGGAGGTGTACCTGTGGATGTATTTCAAGGCCTACCTTCAAACTCAGTGACTCTTTGCTTGACGTCATGGGAAATCAAACAATAGTACGCAAGTATAAACACCATGGGACCACGCAGCCTTCATACCGCTCAGGAAGGAGATGTGTTCTGTCTCCTAGAGATGAACGTACTTTGGTGCAAAAAGTGCAAATCAATCCCAGAACAACAGCAAAGGTCCTTGTGAAGATGCTGGAGGAAACAGGTACAAAAGTATATATTTCTACAGTAAAACGAGTCCTATATCGACATAAGCTGAAACCCCACTCAGCAAGGAAGAAGCCACTGCTACAAAACCACCATAAAAAAGCCAGACTACGGTTTGCAACAGCACACAGGACAAACAAAGATCCTACTTTTTGGAGAAATGTCCTCTGGTCTGATGAAACAAAAATAGAATTGTTTTGCCATAATGACCATCATTCTGTTTGGAGGAAAAAGGGGGAGGCTTTCAAGTCAATGAACATCATCCCAACCGTGAAGCACGGGGTTGGCAGCATCATGTTGTGGGGGTGCTTTGCTTCAGGGGGGACTGGTACTCTTCACAAAATAGATGGCATCATGAGCCAGGAAAATGATGTGGATATATTGAAGTAACATCTCAAGACATCATTCAGGAGGTTAAAGCTTGGTCGCAAATGGGTCTTCCAAATGGACAATGACCCCAAGCATACTTCCAAAGTTGTGGCAAAATGGCTTAAGGACAACAAAGTCAAGGTATTGGAGTGGCCATCACAAAGCCCTGACCTCAATCCTATAGAGAATTTGTGGGCAAAACTGAAAAAGTGTGTGCGAGTGTGACAGGTTAAAGTAAATATTCATAGCCTGTTATACATTAAAAAGTATTAGTAAATTCATAGTATGTGAGGATCTTAAAACATCTAAGGTTAAAAAGATGCATTCAGTATTAGTTGATAGAGGTTGATAACATTCATATAATTGTGTTAAAGTTAAAATCCGTCAAGCGTACAAAGGGTACGAATTGTGAGAGTAATGTGTAAACATTATATTGATTACTTTATTTTGTGGTGCCGAAAAGTGTTAATCTGTGATCTACAAAATGCTCTTAATCTATCTATTGATCTGAGATCGATTGCTCTAGTCTCCACCCATATTCCTGGGGAAATCGCGGTCTTTTCTCATTCAACTAAAAGTTGAATTGAGAAAACAACACGTATCACTCTCGTGATTATTTCTCCCCTGTTTTCAGGTACTTTATTGATGATAAAAAAGAGTAATTTAAATGTTATAACTCGCTAACATGTCAAGAGTGTTTAAGGTGTGTCTTAGTAACATCTTGAGGAAGTTAGAGTTGTAGCGAAGAATAGCATCGTTCTGAGAGTAGCTGCCATTTTATGTCGATTGTGAATGAACATGTGCGTTGTTAATAAGATATTTTGCTGTGTTATTTGTATAATGGTTTTTCTGTTGTTTTGTAATGTGTTACTTTTGTGAAATGATTGAACTAAAAGTTGAATTGAGAAAACAACACCGTATCACTCGTGATTATTTCTCCCCTGTTTTCAGGGGCGTAACACGAGCAAGGAGGCCTGCAAACCTGACTCGTTTATATCAGCTCTGTCAGGAGGAATGGGCCAAAATTCACCCAACTTATTGTGGGAAGCTTGTGGAATGCTACCTGAAACGTTTGACCCAAGTTAAACAATTTAAAGGCAATGCTACCAAATACTAATTGAGTGTATGTAAACTTCTGACCCACTGGGAATGTGATGAAAAAAAAAGATAATAAATCATTCTCTCTACTATTATTCTGACATTTCACATTCTTAAAATAAGTGGTGATCCTAACTGACCTAAGACAGGGAATTTTTACTTGGACTAAATGTCAGGAATTGTGAAAAACTGAGTTGAAATGTATTTGGCTAAGGTGTATGTAAACTTCCGACTTCAGCTGTATATCCTAGTCTACTTCTTTCAGGTAATACATTGTATGCAGTAGGCCTACTAGCCTTATATTTAGTTCATGAATGATGGGTTATGCATAAGCTTCTAACTTATAGCCTCTGTCTCTTGCGTATTACACAGATCTGCTTGCTGGAATCGTTTTTTATATTGTTTCTTATACTAATAGACTGTTGGACGAGGAATGCAATCACTTGTTTGCTGAATGTGACATACAGCAGCCAATAGAACTCACAGGGAGTTTGAAAGAGGAGAGGATGTGCGATGGAGGTTGACCATAGTAGTTTTTTAATCACACCCGTAACCATTCGATCTTTGTGAAGATCATTTGGGCTGTTTTGGGCTTGGGATCATAAAAAGTCTTTAATGTAGGGCTCATAAAATGTCTAATGTAGGGCTCATAAAAAGTCTTTAATGTATGGCTCATCAGGCTCAGGTGGCATCAGAGTTGAATTTTCTTGCTGATCAAAGATCGAATCTAATCCAGATATTTATATGCTTTAGAATGACACTTCCGTTTTGGGCAGGATATACCGGGTTACTGGGGAGAAGAGTGATTTAGTTTCGGGGTAGAACAATTGTAAAATACAGGGAAAATATTCAACCCTAAATTGGACCTCCCCTTTGTTGCTTTAGCCAGTTTCAGGAAAATAAGTGAATGTAGAAGTTCTGAGTTTGTGCAATAAATTCTTGGCATGGTCATACACACAGTGTAGGCATTCAAGCTGTATTGATGAAGTGACATATTAGGTTACAAAATGGGTTGTTATGGTCTGGGTTGTTACTGTCTCGGTCGTTCCACCAATGTGGTGTCTTTTGAGAAGTCTAACTTGGTAAAACATTTTTTTTACCATAATTCACCAAATTTTAACTTTCTGTCATAAAGAGCACATGTTCAAATTCATAAAAACCATGTTTTCCATCTCAAGAGGTTAAATAAGAAAATGACTTTTGTATAGCCACCATGCTTCTACATCTGCATTGTTTGCTATTTGGGGTTTTAGGCTGGGTTTCTGTACAGCACTTTGTGACATCGGCTGTTGTAAAAGGGGCTTTATAAATACATTTGATTACTTTATTCGGCACTTAATTAATCAACAGAGTTGACGTAACAGGGTTGATGATTTAATCTTAATCAAATAATTGAACTGAACGATTGTTTTAATATGGTGAAACTATTCCTTGTAAATGTTTGGATTAAGTGGGTTGAGATCTTCCGGGTTGACAGGGATCCATAATATTTGATGCATTTTTGCACTTTAGCAAGCCTTTATTCATATGAAAAAAAAATCTGATTTATTGAATTATCCATGTGGTCTATATTAAAGAGGAACTTCATTTAAAATAACAGGCTTTTAAAATGTAACATTGTGGCACAATTTCGACTTAATATATCGAAGGGACGCAAAAGGCACCCATTTTGTGGAACAACCAATCTAATGGTCATTGTGGACACCATCATGGCACAGCCCTGCTGCTTTGAAAGAAAAGAGGAGGATGGTTTGGATCAGTCTGACGCCCACCCATCTATTGGTGAATGTTGTATAAGGACAAATGTATTTCAGTTACTACGACTGTGGTATGTGGTTGTCCCACCAAGCTATCTGTAAGTCACTCTGGATAAGAGTGTCTGCTAAATTGCTCAAATGTCAAATGTATGTTGTTTTGGAATCTCTGTGGCTGAGTGTTACTCAAACCTGCTTCCACTCTCACAACATCCCCACTGAACTTCTGGAAATATAGTGCATGAGGGAAATTCAGACAGACATGACTGCTGCATGGTTCCTTTGCCCATAAATAACAACTAGTGATACCATTGACATGTTCAGAGCCAAGTGGAACCTGAACCTGTTTAATCTCACATTGATTTGCACGCTCAAGTTTCACTGACTCGATGGCCTTTTCCCTGAGTGGTGTCAAGGCATGTGAAATACCATGTCAAATGTTTTACACTAAATTATTGGGGCATACATTCTATGTTGACATATGGAGAAAGTTTATATGACAGGCTGTCAGATGGCTATAACCGTGCCTTTCAGAATGACAGGATCCCTGCAAGAGATGAGTGAGTTGACCTTCAGACTAATAGATTGAAAACATCCTGTCATGATATCCTCTTTATCAGCTAAAAATGCAGTGCGAGCCTTGTGGCTGGACAACATATTATAAACTGCTATTGGTCTATTTAGTTATTTTAACTTAGACTTTAGGTTACCTCAGGCCACAGATTCGTCTGGGTTAATGTATTTGTTTGCTCACCCAGATTCGGAAACGTAATCAGAACACGGAGCCAGTCTTCTAGATTCCATTCAACAGCTCCAGGAAGAGGATATGGGGATTCTTTCTCCCTGTATGATTGTACTGGACTGTATTGCTTATGGAGCAATGTTATGTGATTCCTGCGGGGGTCCAGTCGATGATAGGTAATAGTATATCATTTTAGGAGTGAACCTAAACAACCCTGAATCCTCTCCATGACATATGGACGTGAAGTGGAGTGGACCGATAAGCCCTTTATTCAGTCTACTGCACCACCGGTGTGTGTCTGCTGTCTGCCGTCTTGATGGCTTCAGCAGGTGCCTTCCAGGACCCATGCAAACAATTAGAAAAAGGTCACTAACAATCAGGGCTAATGGGTTGGTAGGACTGTGCTTGGCAACTCACTCTTGTTTTCTTTGGTATCGGTTTAGGTGATGATGAGAAGAGAACAATTGTGTAATGACTTCTGGACAAGGTAACAGGATGTACAGCCCTTCGAGGGTTGAGAATGTTGACCCTTTGTCTCGTGCTCGAATAATAGGGTTCAAAGGGGGAAGAAGGATCTACAGTAAAAAATAAATCCCCTGCATCTAGATCCCATACATACAGAGCTTGATAGGTAAATATATCATTAAGGACCTAAATTGAGATGGGGGGTGTTCAGATTTCCTTCCCCAACATATGGTGAAGTGATTTCAGCAGTGCCCATGTCATAATGAATTGAGTTCTTTCCGAAGCTCCATTCCTCTGCCAGGTATGTCACGTACAGGGCACACACAGATACCAACATGCCTTCAGGCACAAATCAACTCCCCCCACTGATCCCCCAAAAGCTAAACAGAATGTGCAGTTACACAACACAGCTCTTCTGGGATTTTGATACAGCTGTTGTAGATGTACTTTCAAATTTGCAAAACAAAACATAAGGAACACATCTTGGTCAAATTATTCAGGTCTGTGAATGAATCTGTTTCAGATTGGATGTTCTGTCAGACTTTCAATAAATTCCTTAGAGCCTTGACTAAATAAATTAAATATCGTCATTTAATGTGTAGCAGCCACTGCCACATCCCACATAGCTGTGGATTTTAGAAGAACACTATAAAAAACATCAGTCGGATTTGCCCAACTGAGACCTCTGTTTTCTTCCTTTACACTTTACACTGTAGCAGTTCAGAGGTAAATCCACAGAGTTACAGTGTTTTATTCCCTGCAAAAACTAATCCTGCATGGGGTTCAGGGCTCTATCAACTCCTTTAAGAGTTGAAAAGGCTTTCCCAAGGACTTTGTTTCTGTCCTCTCAGTCTTAAATCTCAGTATGTTGTCAGAGACGCCACTTTCACTCCTTTTTGGGAATGTGTTTTTTCTTTCTTTGGTTGTTGTGCCACAAACTCAACAGGAAGTTCTAGAATAGGCATTGACTGTATGTTTGTGTTTGTATATTATTGCCTGTCGTTACTAAAATTGGTAGACAGAATTCAAACCAATTTGAGCAAGTAGACATCTTATCATGTCATGATACTGTAACACATGGAAAATGTTAAACTAATTGCACATCTGATATTAAGATCGTGTTACTAACCGAAATAAAGTTGGTTGACTGGTCTAGTAGTGGGAGAAATGGAAGTAAGAAGGACAAGCTATACAAATGTAGACAACCACCACAGGTCTCACTCTGCCCATTTTCCCCCATACTCCGGCCCTGGAAAAACACAGTCAGTGCTGTCCTGTTCTGTGTGCTTAGTGAGTTTTCCATCCTGGAGGAAGCCAAATAAAACAATGTGGCCGAGGTAGGAGAACTAGAGCCAATTATGACGATATACGCATCTTTGTTTTGAGCTTGTTTCAGAAATATAATTAGGTCTACTTCTTTAAAGTGTAATATGGCATCGGGCCATTAGACTCTAGTGTTTCCCAACTCCGGTCCTCCAGTACTCCGAACAGCACACATTGTTGTTGTAGCCCCAGACAAAAACACCTGATTCAACTTGTCAAGGGCTTGATGAATAGTTGACTAGTTGAATAAGGAGTGCTTGTCCGGGGCCACAACGAAAATATGTACATTTGGCGGTACTTGATGACTGGAGTTGGAAAACATTGCATTAGAGGACAGGTTTTGGACCTTCCCTCAGCAGCTAGCCCAGTTCCTTTGTGGGTTAGGGATCTGGGGTGTTTTGAGGGGAAGGTGCCAGATTACACCTCCTCCGATGGTCTCTGTCCAAACCACAGCAGTCTTATTTTAGACTAGACAGGGTGTGGGTGAAAGCAGTTGTACCATAAGAGCAAACAACAGTCTCACACTCGGCATATCCAGTAGAATACTGTCAAAGCCGAACATAAACAACGCTTCAGACAATTCCATTCAAACACACTAATTCCATTCAACAGCCACAGCAGACAATCTAAAGAGCATTTGGAAACCCACACCCAGAGCAATGCTTTATAGTGTTGTCCGTAGAAAAGGGCTCTCAGAGCGCTACATTTAGACACAAAGCTACAGTGCCTTTAGAAAGTATCCACACCACTTGACTTTTTCTACATTTTGTTGTGTTACAGCCTGAATTTAAAATAGATTAAATTGAGATTTTGTGTCACTGGCCTACACACAATACAACGTGGAATTATGTTTTTCAAAATGTTTACAAATGAATTAAAAATGAAAAGCTGAACTGTCTTGAGTCAATATGCTTTCAACCCCTTTGGTATGGCAAGACTAAATAAGGTCAGGAGTAAAAATGTGCTTAACAAGTCACATAATAAGTTGCATGGACTCACTTTGTGTGCAATAAGTGTTTAACATTTTTGAATGACTAGGCCTATCCCATCTCTGTACCCCAAACATACAATTATCTGTAAGGTCCCTCAGTCAAGCAGTGAATTTCAAACACAGATTCAACCACAAAGACCAGGGAGGTTTTCCAATGCCTCGCAAAGAAGGGCACATATTGGTAAATGTCAGTAAAAACTGACATTGAATATCTCCCATTTGAGCAAGTTATGAATTACACTTTGGATGGTGTATCAATATACCCAGTCACTACAAAGATACAGGCATCCTTCCTAATTCAGTTGCCGGAGTGTATGGAAACTGCTCAGGGATTTCACCATGAGGTCAATGTTGACTTTAAAACAGATACAGAGTTTAATGGCTGTGATTGGAGAAAACTGAGAATGAATCAACAACATTGTAGTTACTCCACAATACTAACCTAAATGACAGAGTAAAAAGAAGGAAGTCTATACATAATACAAATATTCCAAAACATGCGTCCTATTTGCAATACGGCACTAAAGTAAATCCAATACGACACATTATTGAGTACCACTCTTCATATTTTCGAGCATAGTGGTGGCTGCATCATGTTATGGGTATGCTTGTAATCAGCAAGGATTAGGGAGTTTTTCACGATAAGAATAGAGCTAAGCACAGGCAAAATCATAGAGGAAAACCTGGATCAGTCTGACCAGACACTGGGAGATGAATTCACCTTTCAGCAGGATAATAATCTAAAAAAACAAGGCCAAATCTAGAGTTGGAGTTGCTTACTAAACAGACAGTGAATGGCCTAGTTACAGTTTTGACTTAAATCGGCTTAAAAATCTATGGGAAGACTTGAACATTTCTGTTTAACTTGATCAACAACCAACTTGTCAGAAGCTGAAGAATTTAAAAAAGGGGGGCACAGTTTTCTCCAAGCTGGATCTACGAAACACCTACCACCTGGTGAGGATACGAGAGGGGGACGAGTGGAAGACCGCCTTCAACGCGGCTACGAATATCTGGTTATTCCCTTTGGCCTCACCAACGCCCCTGCCGTGTTCCAGGCTTTGGTGAATGATGTTGTCCACGACATATTGAACCGGTTTGTCTTCGTCTACATTGATGACATCCTCGTCTTGTCCCGCTCCTTCCAAGAACTCGTGCTCCACAGTCTGACATGTTCTCCAGCGCTTTCTGGTTGTTTGTTAAGGCGGAAAAGTGTGAGTTTCATCGCTCCACCCTTCCCTTTCTTGGCTACATCATCTCTGCTGGGAATGTCCAGATGGATGCCGAGAAGGTGAAAGCGGTGGTGGATTGGCCTCAGTCTACGTCCAGGGTGCAGCTGGAACGCTTCCTGGGGTTCGACAACTTTTTTTGCCTCATTATCCGGGGTTACAGCACCCTGGCCTCCCCCCTGTCTGCACTCACTTCTACCAAGGATCCGTTTACGTGGTTCTCTGCTGCTGAACGGGCTTTCCGGAACCTTAAACACCGCTTCACCACTGCTGCTATCCTGGTTCATCCTGACCAATATGTGTTCATCAGTTCGTGGTGGAGGCCGACGCTTCGGATGTCGGAGTGGGGGCTGTCCTGTCCCAACGTTCTGCCCTGGATCTTAAGCTGCATCCCTGCGCCTTCTTCTCTCACCGCCTCAAAGCCACGGAGAGGAACTACGAGCTTCTCCCGGTGAAGATGACGTTGAAGGAATCGAGGCACTGGCTAGAAGGGGCTGAACATCCGTTCATTGTGTGGACCGGCCACAAAAACCGGCCACAAAAACCTGGAGTATTTTCACACCTCCAAGCAAGCGAGATGGGCCCTGCTGTTTACCCGGTTCAACTTTTCCCTCACCTTCCGGCTGGGTTCCAAGAACGTCAAGCCGGATGCTCTGTCTCACCTCTATAAACCCACGGTTATCACCCCAGAGCCCGAGACCATCCTTCCCACCTCGTGCCTGGCGACGGCACTCAGCTGGGGTATAGGGAAACATGTATGGGAGGCGTAACGGTCCCAGCTGAACCCTGGGGGGGCCCAGATAACCAGATGTTTGTCTGACGCTGTCCACTCCGCGGTCCTGGAGTGGGACCATTCCTCTAGGCTTGCCTGTCATCCAGGCTCTCGTCGGACTCTGGCCTTAGTGCAACAACGCTTTTGGTGGTCTACTATGGTTCTGGAGGTTGCCGTGTTTGTCGCCGTCTGCGCACAGAACAAGACTCCTCGGAAAACTCCGGCTGGTCTTCTCCAACAATTGCCTGTCCCTCACCGTCCCTGGTCCCATTTATCCCTGGATTTTGTCACGGTTCTCCCCCCGTCTGAGGACAACACTGCCATCATGACTGTGGTCGACCATGTTCTCCAAAGCCGCCCACTTCATTCTTCTCCCCAAATTACACTCGGCCAAGGAGACGGACGAGCTTATGGTGCAGCACGTCTTCTGGTTCCATAGACTCCCGGTGAACATGGTGTCCGACCGGGCTTCGTAGTTCTCGTAACAGTTCTGGAAGGCGTTCTGCACGCTCATTGGGTCGTCGGCCAGCCTGTCCTCCGGATTCCACCCCCAGTCCAACGGCCAGTTGAAGCAATCCAACCAGGACTTAGAGATGACTCTTCGCTGCCTAGTCTCCACCAACAACTGATATGGGTTGAGTCAACAACTGATATGGGTTGAGTACGCCTGCAACACCCTTCCTTGCTCTGCCACGGGTCTCTCACCATTCGAGTGTTCCTTGGGATATCAGCCTCCGCTCTTCCCCGAGCAAGAGGAGGAAGTCAGAAATCCCTCTTCCCAGATGTTCATCCGCCGCTGTCGCCATACCTGGAAGAGAGCTTGGGCCGCTCTGTTGAAGACCACCTCCAGGTATAGGCGACAAGTGGATCACCACCGGACCCCTGCTCCACGCTATCGGCTCGGGCAGAGGGTATGGCTCTCCACCCAGGACCTGCCCCTCCTGGTAGAGTCCTGTAAACTTTACCCCTGTTTCATTGGCCCGTTCCCCATCTCTAGAGTCATTAGCCCCACTGCTGTTCATCTTTTGTTACCCCTTTTCCCCCGTATTCACCCTACTTTCCATGTGTCTAGGATTAAGCCTGTGAGTGTTCGACCATGGGGCAGGGGTAATCAGTACCTGGTTGACTGGGAGGGTTATGGCCCGGAGGAGAGGTGCTGTGTCCCCGCTAGGGACATCCTGGACCCAGCCCTCATCGCCGACTTCCACCGCCGGCACCCCGGTCAACTAGGTATGCGCCCAAGTAGGACACCAGGTGGTGCCCCACAGGGGGGGGTTACTGTCACACCCTGATCTGTTTCACCTGTCTTTTTGTTCTCAGGTCCTGATTTTCGCAGTCTCTCTTTTCTCACCCTCCTGGTTTTGACCCTTGCCTGTCCTGACTCTGAGCCCGCCTGCCTGATCACTCTGCCTGCCCCTGAGCCTGCCTGCCAACCTGTTAATTCGACATTGTCTGCATCTGGGTCTTAACTTCATACCTGATACATGCATATTTCCCTTGTTTGTCTTCAGCACATTTCTCTTGATTGTAATACCGGATGTGCTATGGAAATGCTATTAGCTTGATTCTGAAACTCAGCTCCACGTTGTAAAGTCAGTTTTAGCACCTTCAATATCCAACCTCACCCAGGACACTTTGTTATTATTAACAAAGTAGATTGTTGAGTTTTGAGATGACAAAACAGACATGGAATTGTAAAAGTTCCCACACACTTTCAGAGAGTATTTGTTCTTATGGTAAATCTTCCCCAAACATATGTAATTATGTTTCTTTCACCAAGTCTTTCAATTTGTTTGTCGGCAGTGGATAGAGAACATTTCTCAAATCAACTCAAGATTGTGTTTTGACAACAAGTGCCACTTTTCAGAGTGGAATGTACATGCTCTTTCGGTTGGGAGTGATGACTGCTGCTGACCCATGACCAAGCAGGGCAAGCTGAATGTTCTCATAATACCAGTCAGGTGTATGTCTTCAGACTATACCTCCCTCGTAAGAGCCTAAGTCCTATTGGATGTGCTCTGGCGTTATCTCGCCCTAACTTGATTTGATCTACTGTATGGTTTGAATTGTAAATCACAAGTCAGCCTTGTGACTTGCTGTGCGTGAGTGGTAATTGAGGAGCGATGGTGGTGAATACTTTCACAGTAGGGTCCTAAGGGGTATACGATTGTAAAGTACGTTTTGAACCTTCAATCATGCTGCCTTTTGAGACCAAGTGAGTATTTTAAACTGGCCTCAAATGTTTACTTGCACTTTTTATTGACTGTAATTACAGTTGGTAGTAATTTTGATGTAGTCAGATTTTTCATCCGTTTCCTCCATTTGTTTTTCTTTGTTCCCTTTAATACAAAAGCGAATACCTTTAAAAAAAAGGCATTGCCTCACACCATTAAAAAATTGATTTGCCTAGAGAGAGTCTACACGAATCCACAAGGAGTCAGGAGTAGCTTATCATTTGAACCATCATTTATCAAGTCAGCCATATCAGCCATGGTTCTGAAAATGAAGTCAAATCTGTAAATGAATGAGGTTATCTCAATAATATATTAAAATAATTAAGAAAATATTTATATTTTGAACCAAGATTGAAGTAGAACTCAATTAACTCTGATCAATCCATGATAAGGGTGTGTTCGAATCGGCAGGAGAGATCTGAGGGTATGCATTTTTATATTGAGGGACTTAATTTAAAAATTGAGGGAAAGGATGAAAAAACTGAGAACTGATAAGCCTGGCCTGTTTTTCTTTCAACACAATGACCCCTAAGGCCCCCCGTAGAATGAAGTAGAACTATCATGTTACCACGGAGATCTGTATATAATGACGAAATGCTCATGTCTTCGTCCTAACAATAGGAGTCGTTGCCCTGAAAGTGGAAAGGCAGGCAAAAGCTTAGGTCCAAAATATGCCCATAGAAACACATGGGTCTTATTTTGGCCAGATTTTGGCGAGCGTAAAACCTCTCACTTCACCTATTCCTGTCTGGTTACCAGTTTGAGAAGGAGAGCGCGAATATGAGGAGGACCAGAGGTCAACTTTGATAGCTTGCTACAACTATAATAGATTTTTATTAAAAACAATATGTTTCTTGCCCATGATGTATTTATCGATTATTGACTTCACAATAAGCCAGATTCAAGTAATTTACATTGTGGTGCAGAAACTTGGAGCAGCTCATTGTGCTGCATGTAGGCATATTTGAGTAGGCATAATCCATTTCAATGTCTTCATCTAAATGAGACTTTACTAACAACAAGAGGGCTTTGCATTGGAGCCTATTTCTTCCTATGCAATAAATTAGGCTATAGGCTGCTCTATCCATAGATGTGTTTGTCAATTCCTCCACCCACTATGCACTATTTACATATCCTAAAGCACAGGCCTAGCCCTTGTTAGTTTAAGATTTATAAGAAAAATAACAGTACTTAATGCTACAAACAAGCTGTAAAATACCCGGGAAAGATGTGACTCTGATGCATATTGAGATATTATTGTTTAGTTTATTTGACATTCAGAGGCTGAGCTATAACCTTCTATAGTCAGGGAGACTATAGAAGGGGAAGTGATCAAATTCTGACACTATCAATTGATTAAATGATTCACAAACCTGTTGCAGAATATATGTTGTATTCGGTGAATGTTATTTGAAAAGTAATTAATTACCTAAATCAATGCTTTGGTGATAGATAGTATCTTTAGGTTATGATCACCAAATAGTTAGTGATATTTCTCAGTCATATTGGTCAAGGGGAGAGTCCTATAAATCAGTGATGGGGCGCGTTAGCAGAACACGACGTTTTGTAAAGTTCAGATATAAACGTGATATGTAAACATAGAGACACGTAGAACAAGGAATCATGTCGGCTCTATTCATGGTATTTATATCTGCAATGTTCAACAACGTATGGTAACTGAACGTGGCCCTGCTGGGGTTTATTCATTACGCCAAGTATGTTGCAAAACGTTTCGTCTGTTGAAAAACGTTGTGCAACAGAAACGGTCAGAAATTACAAGATGTAATGAATACACCCGTCACTACATGAGCTGGGGGATATCCATGCGGCGACTCACTATTTCGTAAATTCGGAATCTAATCTGGACAGCGTTGAGGATAAACTACTCTTCTCACGCTAAGGTACTGTTGCCTTAGAAAATTGTATTAAACTTTTTGTTGAAAACTACTTGTACATTCATATCAATTGTAGAGTATTTTACAAATGAGTAAATTATTGCAGTAATTTGTAGCGCTCGTCGAATAGCTGCAATTTATGATTGCGCATTTTGTTTACGAATGAGTGACGTTAGCTAATTTCTTTGAGATGTCGCAATTGTTAGCTAAAAGTCATTCTCATAGCTACACTGTCATTTTTAAAAATATTTTTTTACAACATGTTCCCCGCCTTGGTGCTGAAAAACACCGATGGTTTGTTCTAGAAAACTCTGTTGTCCTGATTTGTGAATACATTTAGCGCCAACTTTGAAGCGCGCAAAGTAGTGCGGCAAAAACAAGACAAGGGGACTGTCGTGTTGCGTGTCTGGCTAAACACCCATCTGTTTGTTAACGTTAGGTAGCTGTCCAATTCTTGTGATCGGACGTTGCATTAATGTTTTTTCTTCTTTCTGAGTAAGCACGTTCGCTCGTATGAGTTGGCTAGCTCGCCCTGTCAGATAACAATGCCGAAACTGGTCACGTCTTTGATATAGCTGTGTACTCGCATGACACATGTTACTTTCAATGTTTCCCAGAAGACTTGGCTATACTATAGCCTACTATATCCAGGTCATAGAAGAATGGTTAGCCCAGCGTTACCTCGCTTGTCTTGGTGCGTGCTGTCGTTCACATGTGTCAGTGCTATTTTTGGTCATCTTCCTTGTGGGTCACGAGAATGGCTTCTTTGTCTTAACATGAACAGCTGATGAACTGCAGCTAACTGAGCTAGTTACTACCATACATTAGTGGTTACTACTAGCTAGAACACAGACAGCAACCGTGTTCACTCCTGTGTGAAATGGGGGGCATGCCACGCAGTTACATTGTATTTAAACATTTATTGTTACTAGTTGCTAATGTCCATATTCAGAGAGTTTGAGTATCATTGTTAAATTGGTCTTTTTTTAGTGGCGTGAAATAATTGGTGGCAAAAGGGGAGGGTCATTGAGAACAATGCCTTTGGGGACCATCTAGTCTCTTTGGCAGCAACTTTGGTTTTCACTTCTTTCCTTTGGTCAGATAGGAGGACATCTGCTTTGATTTGGCTGACACAGTGCACTCACTACTCATCTGCTGGTTGGTGCCTCCCACTGTTCAGAGGCAACTGTCACCAACCCTTGAAGTGTATAGTAAACTAATATGTTTAATATGTTGATAGTTTAGGTAATATACAAAGTAGGGTTGGGCATAAACGGTATTACCGGTGGTGAAAATCTCACCCCTTTCTAATTTCCTTAATTTTGTGGCTAGTCAAATACTTTGTGGCACACATCAGAGTCAAATACTTTCTATAGAACAAACTTTACGTCAGGATAGGCAACCAAAATTAATAATGAATGTACAGTTGGAAGTTTACATACACACTTAGGTTGCAGTCATTAAAACTAGTTTTTCAACCACTCCACAAATTTCTTGTTAACAAACTATAGTTTTGGCAAGTCGGTTAGGACATCTACTTTGTGCATGACATAGTGTAAGTAATTTTTCCAACAATTGTTTAGACAGACAGATTATTTCACTTATAATGCACTGTATCACAATTCCAGTGGGTCAGACGTTTACATACACTAAGTTGACTGTGCCTTTAATTAAACAGCTTGGAAAATTTCAGAAAATTATGTAATGGCTTTAGAAGTTTCTTATAGGCTAATTGACATAATTTGAGTCAATTGGAGGTGTACCTGTGGATGTATTTTAAGGCCTACCTTCAAACTCAGTGCCTCTTCACTTGACATCGTGGGAAAAATAAATCAGCCAAGACCTCAGGGAAAAAAAAGAAAGTGTAGACTTCCACAAGTCTGGTTCATCCTTGGGAGCAATTTCCAAACGCCAGAAAGTACCACGTTCATCTGTACAAAAAATAGTACACAAGCATAAACACCATGGGGCCGTCATTACGCTCAGGAAGAAGATGTGTTCTGTCTTCTAGAGATGAACGTACTTTGGTGCGAAAAGTGCAAATCAATCCGAGAACAACAGCAAAGGACCTTGTGAAGATGCTGGGGTCAAAGGGTACAAAAGTATCTATATCCACAGTAAAACGAGTACTATATCGACATGACCTGAAAGGCGGCTCAGCAATGAAGAAACCACTGCTCCAAAACCTCCATTTAAAAAAAGCCAGAAACTGCACATGGGGACATCGTTATGACCATCATTATGCTTGGAGGAAAGAGGGGGATGCTTGCAAGCTGAAGAACACCATCCCAACCAGTAAGCACGGGGGTGGCAGCATCACGTTGTTGGGGGTGCTTTGCGCCAGAGGGACTAGTGCACTTCACCAACTAGATGGCATCTTGAGGAAGGAAAATTATGTGGATATATTGAAGCAACATCTCAAGACATCAGTCAGGAAGTTAAAGCTTGGTCGCAAATGTGTCTTCCAAGTGGGCAATGACCCCAAGCATACTTCCAAGGTTGTGGCAAAATGGCTTAAGGACAACAAAGTCAAGCTATTGGAGTGGCCATCACATAGCTCTGACCTCAATCCTATAGAAAATGTGTGGGCAGAACTGAAAAAGCGTGTGTGAGCATGGAGGCCTAGAAACCTGACTCCGTTACTCCAGCTCTGTCAGGAATGGGCCAAAATCCACCCAACTTATTGTGGGAAGCTTGTGGAAGGCTACCCAAAACATCTGACCCAAGTTAAACAATTTAAAGGCAATGCTACCAAATACTGATTTAGTGTATGCAAAATTCTGACCCACAGGAAATGTGATGACATAAATAAAAGCTGAAATAAATCCTTCTCTCTGCTATTATTCTGACATTTCACATTCATAAAATAAGTGGTGATCCTAACTGTCATAAATCAGGTAGTTTTTACTAGGATTAAATGTCAGGAGTTGTGAAACTGAGTTTGTAAATGTATTTGGCTAAGGTGTATGTAAACGTCTGACTTCAACTGTATGTGTGTTATATTAAACATAGAAGAGGGAGTAAAATGTTGGCAAGCAATAAACATTGCAGAACAACTATGGTTGAATTATTATCCTTACACTGAATCGCTGTGTCTCCAGCTTGCCTAGCTACTCACTGGACCCTATGCTCACTCGTCTACGCATGCCTTTCGCTAATGTCAATATGCCTTGTTCATTGCAGTTTTGCTTAGTGATTATTGTCTTATTTCATTGTAGAGCCTCCAGCCCTGCTCAATATTTCTTAGCTAGTCATTTTGTTCCACCTCCCACACATGCGGTGACCTCACCTGGTTTAAATGGTGTTTCAAGAGACCACCTCTCCCATCGTCACTCAATGCCTAGGTTTACCTCCACTGTGTTCACATCCTACCATACCCTTGTCTGTACATGATGCCTTGAATCTATTCTTCCGCGCCCAGAAACCTGCTCCTTTTATTCTCTGTTCCGAACGCGCAAGACAACCAGTTCTTATAGACTTTAGTCGCACCCTTCTCCTACTCCTCTGTTTATGTAGAGCTTAATCCAGGCCCTGCAGCGCCTTGCCCCACTCCCATTCCCCAGGCGCTCTCATTTGTTGACTTCTGTAACCGTAAAAGCCTTGGTTTCATGCATGTTAACATTAGAAGCCTCCTCCCTAAGTTTGTTTTATACACTGCTTTAGCACACTGCCAACCCGGATGTCCTAGCTGTGTCTGAATCCTGGTTTAGGAAAGCCACCAAAAATCCTGAAATTTCCATCCATGACTATAACATTTTCCGACAAGATAGAACTGCCAAAGGGGGCGGAGTTAGCCTGTGGAGTTCTGTCACACTATCCAGGTCTGTGCCTAAACAGTTTGAGTTTATACTTTTAAAAATCCACCTTTCCAGAAACAAGTCTCTCACCGTTGCCGCTTGTTATAGACCTCCTTCGGCCCCCAGCTGTGCCCTGGACACCATATGTGAATTGATTGCCCCCCCCCCCATATCTATCTTCAGAGTTCGTACTGTTAGGTGACAACTTGGACATGCATAACACCCCGGCCGTTCTACAATCTAAGCTAGATGCCCTCAATCTCACACAAATGATCAATGAACCTACCAGGTCTAACCCCAAATCCGTAAACACGGGCACCCTCATAGATATCATCCTGATCAACCTGCTCTCTAAATACATCTCTGCTGTCTTCAACCAGTATCTCAGCAATCATTGCCTGTGTCCGTAATGGGTCTACGGTCAAACAACCACACTTCATTACAGTCTAACGCTCCCTAAAACACTATATAGCGAGCAGGCCTTTCTAATCGACCTGGCCCGGGTATTCTGGAAGGATATTGACCTCATTCCGTCAGTAGAGGATTCCTGGATATTCTTTAAAAGTGCTTTCCTCATCATCTTAACCTCTTGAAACTCCCCATCCTGGATCCGGGATTGTGACTAAGCCTCAGGCTCATTAGCATAACGCAACGTTAACGATTTCTGAAAATCGCAAATAAAATTAAAATAATGCGTTTGCTCTCAAGCTTAGCCTTTTCTTAACAACACTGTCATCTCAGATTTTCAAAATATGCTTTTGAACCATAGAAATTGACTAATTTGTGTAAGAGTATGCAAAGCTAGCATAGCATTTTGTGTAGCATGTAGCACGCAACATTTTCACAAAAGCCAGATAACCAAATAAATAAAATCATTTACCTTTGAAGAGCTTCTGATGTTTTCAATGAGGAGACTCCCAGCCACATACCAGATGCGCAGTGTTTCCTGAAAGCGTCTGTGTGTAGGAGAAATCGTTCCGTTTTCTACATTGCGCCTGGCTACCGAAACGAACCGAAAATGCAGTCACCTACAACGTGAAACTTTTTCCGGATTAACTACATAATATCGACCGAAACATGGCAAACGTTGTTTGGAATCAATCCTCAAGGTGTTTTTTCACATATCTCTTCATTGACATGCAGTTCGTGGAAGCTTGCTTCTCTCTCTGTGCCCCATGGAAAAATACTGGCAGGTGACTTTTGCGCACCAATTTCGGCGCAGGACACCGGGCGGACACGTGGTAAATGTGGTCTCTTATGGTCAATCTTCCAACGATCTGCCTACAAATACGTCACAATGCTGCAGACACCTTGGGGAAACGACAGAAAGGGCAGACTCATTCCTCTTGCGTTCACAGCCATATAAGGAGATCATGAAAGACAGAGCCTCAAAAATCCTTGTCATTTCCTGGATGCCAAGTCATCTTGGTTTTGCCTGAAGCTCACGTTAAAGGGCACGCACAGAGAAGATATTTGTATTTCTGGACACGTCAGAGTGTTTTCTTTCGAACAGTAGCAATTATATGCATAGTCGAGCATCTTTTTGTGACAAATTATCTTGTTTAAAACGGGAACGTTTTTCTTCCAAAAATGAAATAGCGCCACCATAAGTGTAAGAGGTTAATTAAGCATGCCCCATTCAAATGTTTTTTTTGAACCAGGTACTGATATAGCCCTTGATTCACTCCAGACCACAAAAACATCCTGTGGCGTACTGCATTAGCATCAAATGTCCCCCGCGATATGCAACTTTTCAGTGAAGTTAGGAACCAATATATACAGGCATTTAGGAAAGCAAAGGCTAGCTTTTAGGAAAGCCAACACAAATTTGTATCCTGCAGCACAAACTCCAAAAAGTTCTTGGACATTGTAAAGTCCAGGAAGAATAAAAGCACCTCCTCACAGCTGCCCACTGCACTGAGGCTGGAAACAGTGTCCCCACCGATAAATCATGATAATTGAGAATTTCAATAAGCATTTTTCTACAGCTGGCCATGCTTTCCACCTGGCTACCCCTACCCCGGTCAACAGCTCTGCACCCCCCCTCAGCAACTTGACCAAGCCTCCCACATTTCTCCTTCACCCAAATCAGCGATCTGGATGTTCTGCAAAATCTGGATCCCTACAAATCAGCTGGGTTCGAAAATCTGGACTCTCTCTTTCTAAAATCTTCTGCTGAAATTGTTGCAACCCCGATTACTAGCCTGTTTCGTATCGTCTGAGATCCCCAAAGATTGGAAAGCTGCCGTGGTCATCCCCGTCTTCAAAGGGGGAGACACTCTACACCCAAACTGTTACAGACCTATATTCATCCTGCCCTGCCTTTCTAAAATCTTCGAAAGCCAAGTTAACAAACATTTCACTAACCATTTCGAATCCCACCGTACCTTCTCCGCTATGCAATCTGGTTTCCGAGATGGTCATGGGAGTTGTAAATGGGAACCTGTTGGGAACCTATTCTCAACTGACCTACTTGGTTAAATAAAAAAAAACACGTTCAAATACTAGTCGAATAAGATATTGGAGAGATGACAAATTTTGGCAAAGAGATTTATTTATAGACTAATACAAATCAGTAGAGGATTTATGTACGGGAGACATTGGCAGGGCCGCATGTGGCCCCTGGGTGCGGCGAGGACACGGGCGCTGAAGAGGGGATTCACCCAGGGCGCCATACAAGCTAGAAACGCCCCACATACACTTGAAAGAAATAGCCAAACCAAAAACTGCAGACATTGCTTTCTGCTAGTAACATCAGTGAAATGTAGGCTAAATTGACAACTGAGTGAAGAGCAGAAATCTCATCTAGCAAGCAAGTCTTAGAAATGAAGACCACAAAGGGGTGGACAATTCTGTCAGGGGGAGATTTTTGGCACAAAACTGGAAGTGCACACAAGGGGTGCTATTTAAAAACCAATGTATTCCCCCCCCTTGTACAAAACAATTTAGGTAACAAGGATCTTGCTCCAGGAGGGGATTGAATGTCTGCTGTAACCAAGAAGTTTGATCTTGACATCTAGCATGTTAACAAACCAAATGCATAGCTGGAAGCCTTAGCTGGAGATAATTGATTTGACACTTAGATTTCTTATAGTTAGTTATAGGCAGTGCCATAGAAATTAGGATACATTTTTCAAAAGTGATCAAGCATGAAGAATGTATTTTTGTAATGTTGTGAGCTGTTCATGTTGAGTATCCTGGTATAAAAAGAATGCCATCATGTTTCCTATTAGTCCTAAATGTATATGAAAGGCGAGTTGAAGAGCTTCAGTACAGTAAGTGTGTGTGTGTGTGTGTGTGTGTAGTATCAGTGTTCTTTCCTGCCTGGACTATCATGTGCCTCGGAATTATCGTCACAAAGCTGAATTTAACAGCATTATTTCACTTTACACACACAGACAGTTAGGGCTGGGTGATATGGCCAAAATCTCATATCCCGATATAGGTAATTTCATATCCTGACAACGATACATATCACAATCGGAGGTCGACCAATTTCAAGTCTTAAGTCGGTAATCAGCATTTTTGGATGATTATGGCCGATGACATTGCATTCCACCAGGAAACTGCGGAAACTGGTGGAAAATTCACCCAACTTATTGTGGGAAGCTTGTGGAAGGCTACCCGAAATGTTTGACCCAAGTTAAACAATTTAAAGGCAATGCTACCAAATACTATTTGAGTGTATGTAACCTTTTGACCCATTGAAAATGCGATGATTTATTTATTTCATTCTCTTGACTATTCTGACATTTCACATTCTTAAAATAAAGTGGTGATCCTAACTGACCTAAGACATGGAATTTTTACTAGGATTAAATGTCAGGAATCGTGAAACTGAGTTTAAATGTATTTGACTAAGGTGTATGTAAACTTCCGACTGGTGTGCCGCGGGCAAAGGCCTCTTGCAACGTCTGTTTTTGTTTTTTTGAGCACTTGACTGTACTTTTTTGGGTCATTTTTTTTAATTTGACATTTTTTTTTCTTTATTTAACCAGGTAGGCCAGTTGAGAACAAGTTCTCATTTACAACTGCGACCTGGCCAAGATAAAGCAAAGCAATGCTTTTTGATGCTAATGCAGAACGCCACAGGATGTGTTTGTACTGGTCAAGGGCAGTCAAGTCTGGGGTGAACCAAGGGCTATATCTGTTTTAGTTCTATATTCTTTTGAATGGGGCATGCTTATTTAAGATGGTGAGGAAAACACTTTTTCTTTAGAGCATCCATGCATCCTCTACTGACAGGATGAGGTCAATGTCCTTGCAGGATAGCCGGGCCAGGTCGATTAGAAAAGCCTGCTTGCTGTATTGTTATAGGGAGCGTTTGACTGTGATTAGGGGCAGACCCATTACGGACGCAGGCAATGAGCCAATGATCCCTGAGGTCCAGGTTGATCAAGATAATATCTATGAGGGTGCCCGTGTTTACGGATTTGGGGTTGTACCTGGTAGGTTCATTGATAATTTGTGTGAGATTGAGGGCATCTATAGATTGTAGGACAGCCGGGGTGATAAACTGGGACATGTTTATGTCACCTAACAGTACGAACTCTGAAGATAGATGGGGGACAATCAATTTGCATATGGTGTCCAGGGCACAGCTGAGGGGTGTTTATAACAAGCGGCAACGGTGAGAGACTTGTTTCTGGAAAGGTGGATTTTTTTTAAAGTAGAAGCTCGAATAGTTTGGACACAGACCTGGATGGCCTGTAGAGTTCTATCATACTATCTCTGCAGTAGATTGCAACTCCGCCCCCTTTGGCAGTTCTTTCTTGTCGGAAAATGTTATAGTTAAGGATGGAAATTTCAGGATTTTTAGTGGCCTTCCAAAGCCAGGATTCAGACATGGCTAGGACATCCTGGTTGGCGGAGTGTGCTAAAGCAGTGAATAAAACAAACTTAGGAAGGAGGCTTCTAATGTTAACATGCATGAAACCAAGGCATTTACGGTTACAGAAGTCAACAAATGAGAGCGCCTGAGGAATAGGAGTGGAGCTAGGGGTTGCAGGGCATGGGTTAAGCTCTACATCACCAGAGGAACAGGAGGAGTAGGATAAGGGTACGGCTAAAGGCTGGCCGTCTAATGCGTTCGGAACAGAGTAGAAGGAGCAGATTTCTAGGCGCGGAAGAATAGATTCAAGGCATAATGTACAGACAAGGGTATGGTAGGATGTGAATACAGTGGAGGTAAACCTAGGCATTGAGTGACGATGGGAGTGGTTGTCTCTGGAGACTCCATCGAACCATCTAGTAGCTGGTGAGGTCACTGCATGTGTGGGAGATGGAACAAAAGGGCTAGCTAAGGCATATTGAGCAGGGCTGGAGGCTCTACAGTGGAATAAGACAATAATCACTAACCAAAACAGCAATGGACAAGGCATATTGACATTAGGGAAAGGCATGCGTAGGCGAGTGATCATAGGTTCCAGTAAGTAGCTAGGCGAGCTGAAGACCCGGCGATTCAGACAGCTACGGCCCGTGGGTCTTTGCAATGGAAGAGCCTGTTGAAACCCCCGCGGACGATTTAGTCGGCAGACCAGTCGTGATGGATCGGCGGGGCTCCGTGTCGGCAGTAAAAGGATCCAGGCCAATTGGCAAAATATGTATTGTAGCCCAAGAATTGGCTGAATGAACTTCTCCGGCTAGCTGGGAGATGGGCCTAGCTTGAGGCTAGCTCCAGGCTAACTGGTGTTTAGCCAGGAGTAGCAACTCGGATATCAGCTAGCTAGCTGCGATGATTCGGCATAAAGGTTCAGAGCTTGCGGTAGGAATCCGGAGATGTGGTAGAGAAAAAACAGCGATTACAGCCCTGAGTCTTCTTGAGTATGACGCTACAAGCTTGGCACGCCTGTATTTTTAGAGTTTCTCCCATTATTCTCTACAGATCCTCACAAGATCTCGGGTTGGATGGGGAGCGTGGCTGCACAGCTATTTTCAGCTCTCTCCAGAGATGTTCGATCGAGTTCATGTCCAAGCTCTGGCTGGGCCACTCAAGGACCTTCAGAGACTTGTCCTGTAGCCACTCCTGCGTTGTCTTGGCTGTGTGCTTAGGGTCGTTGTCCTGTTGGAAGGTGAACCTTCACCCCAGTCTAAGGCCCTGAGCGCTCTAGAGCAGGTTTTCATTCAGGATCTCTCTCTACTTTGCTCCGTTCATCTTACCCTTGATCCTGACTAGTCTCCTAGTCCCTGCCACTGAAAAACATCCCACAGCATGATGCTGCCACCATGCTTCCCCTTAGGGACGGTGCCTGGTTTTCTCCAGACGTGACTCTTGTCATTCAGTTCAAAGAGTTCAATCTTGGTTATATCAGAGAATCTGGTTTCTCATGGCCTGAGTCGTTTAGGTGCCTTTTTACTGAGGAGTGGCTTCTGTCTGGCGACTCTACCATAAAGGCTTGAATGGTGGATTGCTGCAGAGATTGTTGTCCTTCTGGAAGGTTCTCCCATCTCCACAGAGGAACTCTGGAGCTCTGTCAAAGTGACCATTGGGTTCTTTGTCATCTCCCTGACCAAGGCCCTTCTCCCCCGATTGCTCAGTTTGGCAAGGCGGCCAGTCAACTCTAGGAAGAGTCTTGGTGGCTCCATCATTTTAAGAATGATGGAGGCTGTGTTCTTGGGGCTCTTCAATGCTGCAGAAATGTTTTGGTACCCTTACCCAGATCTGTGCCTCGATACAATCCTGTCTCAGACCTCTACAGACAATTACTTCAACCTCATGGCTTGGTTTTTGCTCTGTTTTTGCTCTGACATGCACTGTCCGATCATTTTAATTTACCACAGGTGGACTCCAATCAAGTTGTAGAAACATCTCAAGGATGATCAATGGAAACAGGATGACCTGAACTAAATTTAGAGTCTCATAGCAAAGGGTCTGAATACTTATGTAAATAAGGTATTGATGTTTTTAATTTTTTTGCGAACAGTTCTAAAAACCTATTTTCTCTTTGTCATTATGGATTATTGTGTGTAGATTGAGGATATTTATTTCATCGATTTTTAGAATAAGGCTGTAACGTAACAAAATGTTGAAAAAGTTAAGGGGTCTGAATACTTTCCGAATGCATTGTACACAACAACTTTTATGTTTCTAACTCTTTCTCATAAGATTCCTATGATTTTATTTGTTCTCTCAGCTAATGGCGAAAGACTTGGGTTCATCTCCATGCCTTTGTCTGTCAAAGCCTCTAGCACAACCAACTGTGTTACCTAGGCCTGCTGTGCTGAGCTAATGCTATTTTAGCCATGTGGAACTGATGGACTGAATATGTATTATGCCCAGGCTTTAATTTCCAAGTACCCCACCTGAAGTAGGAGAGAAACTAGCAATGGGGAGCTTACAGAGAACTCTGCATTAATAGGACTTTTTTGTTCACACCAAAATCCTAGGAGTCCTCGCCAACTGTCTTCATAAATAGGCGCTATGGTGGGATGTGTGATGCTGCTGTGTAGACTGGATGTGTGTTGGCTGCCTGAGCAACCCACAGACGCACCACAGTATCATACGTACCATCCTCCTATTACAGGCCCAGCGGTGGCTGTTATAAACCAACCCCAGCCCACAGGCTATTTGTGGAGCCCACAGTATTGTTTTTGACATGATAATCCACCCGTGTCTGATTCAAGAACCAGATCCCTGGAAATGGAGGAGGAAATAGCTTTTGGGTGATGAATCTGAGAGGGAGCCCTTGGTCGTTAAACATGATCGTAAAGGATTGAAGTACGTGTGTGTGTTGGTCAGCAGGTAGTGCACTCTCCTGTCCTCGAGGTTGGGCAATGGGGTGAAGGCAATAGGAGCTCTGATATTTCAACCAGATTTAGCTCCTACTAACTGCTTGCAAACTGCCCACATTAAACCAGAGGGATGAATTACAACATGTAAAAAAAAACAACCCATTGTGATACTGTTGATACATCTATTTAGACTACCCGATAACAAGCTGTAAGTCTGTTTTTATCCAGTACATGGGGGGGACTGCTTACTGTTCTTTCTGACAAGTTATTTATCTGCTGCTACTTTGCTCTCCTAGTAATATTCTGGAACGTTTAGCTAATTCTGAATGGGACAACTTCTCTTGCGAGTACTATTGATTTCTCCCTTAAACAGTCGAACAGTGATAAGGACTTGTGCTATATAAACTCGGAAATGGTGAAGCGAGCGTTTCTTTTCACCTTGTCATGTGACCCATACACTGTCTGGGAATCAAGGTCTACCTGTCACAGAGCTATTCCTATATGATCAAGATCTTAAAGGTCCCATTCTATGCTAACGCAAAGGGTGACCTCCACACTATTTCAAAGTACTTTCTTACTACTGTTTGGTCTCTTGGGAATGAGGCTAGAGTGACGGCTTTCGATTTATTGGGTGACTTCAAAGGGCAAAACAACTTGTGATCTCAACATTTTGTTAGTCTGTATTTTCCTTAGGGCCGGAAGTAGGCTTCGTTGTGATTGGCTTATGAGAGTTTTACAACTTGATGTAAGAGTATTATGTTGCAGCCAACTTCCACTGCAATAGTGGTACTTAGTCAGTTTTATTTTTATTTTGAGTGGCACTAGTGAAGTGTCATTGGCTCAGGACAATGTGGGATTTTGTGTTGTGGCTCTGAGTTGGTCAGACAGGGGGACAGACTTCGGCCCAGAGGGGCACGCCAGCCAGCTGGCACTGTTTGATGACACGTTCAACGGAGTGAGGCAGAATGAACCGGAGCTTGGTACCTCCAATTGGATTCCTTCTTCAACCATGTGACACAGTCTCAGTAATTCCATTGGCTGTGATAACGTTGTTCTTATTAGTTTGTGCTGGATTTCAACGATTAGCCTGTCACAGGGGCCAAGAGATTGAAATCCTATCCACATGTAGATCTTTCACTATGGACCGACCTGTCCTCAAAGGCCATTCATTTCTGGGGACAATATTTATGTAAGAGTCCAATGCAACAATTGCAGAACTGTATGTTTGTCCTTTATTTTTAGTTACCAGTGCCTTTTAAAAATGTAATGGCATAGTAGCTACAGCTATAAATACTATGGGGGAACTTAATAATGACAGCTTTTAATGTGCTGCTGGGCTCCTAATCAGAGCTTCAGATAACCTAACCCAATCAAAGTCGCCATGCCTTCCGCTACTAACTTGTTCCTTGCGTGTCAGATTATTCAGTCAGTCCTTCCGCTGATCAAGTTTTCCAATGAAACACACTATTGAGAAATAATTAGCTCGTCAGATCCAGTTTTTAGGGTTGGGCGGTATAGGCGAATATATTGATATGTCACCTTGTCCCAAAGAGATTTACATGGATATCAAAACGTCACGCCAGGGTAAACCTACACGAAACACAGCCCTTATTTTAAGTGTTTCCAAAATCCTTTATGGGAAAAATGAATGGTGGAAAAAGGATTGGAACCATTTCCCTGTTTGACCTCTAGGTTTTATAGGTATTATGACTCATACTGTTGTACACGATGGAGACACCCTTTCTATTCATTCTTATTTCTATGCTGGTTTCTGTTGGACAAACAAAAAATGGTTGTTTAGTAACCGGATACCAACTGTTCGGTGGCGAGAGAAAAAATAGAGTTCCAATATTAGGATAATAGTTGTGATTGGAGGATGAGACTTATTGAATCAGGATCAACTCCTCTGTTTTCCTAGAGCTCATTAATGATAGAATATTCATTGAAGATGGCAGAAAGGCCAGTCTCTTTTTGACAATAGCTACAGTAACATTCCATTAGTCAAAGAGACTAGTACTCAGGCTAGATTGTCTGCTGTAACCAAGAAGCTGGACATCTAGCCACTGGACATCTAGCCACTGGACATCTAGCCACTGGACATCTAGCCACTGGACATCTAGCCACTGGACATCTAGCCACTGGACATCTAGCCACTGGACATCTAGCCACTGGACATCTAGCCACTGGACATCTAGCCAGCTAGCAAGTTATCAATCCAAATGCAAAGCTGGAGCCCTGAGCTGGATATAATTTATTTGACACTTCTTAGATTTCTTATAGTTAACATATATTTAGTTATAAGCAGTGGTGCAGCATGCAGCCAACTAACGCAGGTACAGCAGACTAAGGCTACCTACAGTAAAAAATAAATAATATATATATAAATATATATGCACTACCGTTCAAAGGTTTGTGGTCACTTAGAAATGTCCTTGTTGTTTTTTTGTCCATTTTAAAATAACATCAAATTGATCAGAAATACAGCATAGACATTGTTGTAAATGACTACTGTAGCTGGAAATGGCTTTTTAACTTTTTAAAAATGGAATATCTACATAGCCGTACAGAGGCCCATTATCAGCAACCATCACTCCTGTGTTCCAATGGCACGTTGTGTTAGCTAATAAAAACCATTTTAATTTTAAAAGGCTAGTGATGGTTGCTGATAATGGGCCTCTGTACGCCTATGTAGATATTACATAAAAGAATCTGCCATTTCCAGCTACAATATCCATTTACAACATTAACAATATCTACACTGTATTTCTGATCAATTTGATGTTATTTTAATTGACAAAAAGTTGCTTTTCTTTCAAAAACAAGGACATTTCTAAGTGACCCCAAACTTGTGTGTGTACACTGCTCAAAAAATAAAGGGAACACTTAAACAACACAATGTAACTCCAAGTCAATCACACTTCTGTGAAATCAAACTATCCACTTAGGAAGCAACATTGATTGACAAAACATTTCACATGCTGTTGTGCAAATGGAATAGACAACAGGTGGAAATTATAGGCAATTAGCAAGATACCCCCAATAAAGGAGTGGTTCTGCAGGTGGTGACCACAGACCACTTCTCAGTTTCTATGCTTCCAGGCTGATGTTTTGGTCACTTTTGAATGCTGGCGGTGCTTTCACTCTAGTGGTAGCATGAGATGGAGTCTACAACCCACACAAGTGGCTCAGGTAGTGCAGCTCATCCAGGATGAGACATTAATGCGAGCTGTGGCAAGAAGGTTTGCTGTGTCTGTCAGCGTAGTGTCCAGAGCATGGAGGCGCTACCAGGAGACAGGCCAGTACATCAGGAGACAGGGAGGAGGCCGTAGGAGGGCAACAACCCAGCAGCAGGACCGCTACCTCCGCCTTTGAGCAGCACTGCCAGAGCCCTGAAAAATTACCTCCAGCAGGCCACAAATGTGCATGTGTTTGCTCAAACGGTCAGAAACAGACTCCATGAGGGTGGTATGAGGGCCCGACGTCCACAGGTGGGGGTTGTGCTTACAGCCCAACACCGTGCAGGATGTTTGGCATTTGCCAGAGAACACTAAGATTGGCAAATTCGTCACTGGCGCCCTGTGCTCTTCACAGATGAAAGCAGGTTCACACTGAGCACATGTGACAGACGTGACAGAGTCTGGAGACGCCGTGGAGAACGTTCTGCTGCCTGCAACATTCTCCAGCATGACCGGTTTGGCGGTGGGTCAGTCATGGTGTGGGGTGGCATTTCTTTGGGGGGCCGCACAGCCCTCCATGTGCTCGCCAGAGGTAGCCTGACTGCCATTAGGTACCGAGATGAGATCCTCAGACCCCTTGTGAGACCATATGCTGGTGCGGTTGGACCTGGGTTCCTCCTAATTCAAGTCAAGGCATTGATGCTATGGACTGGCCCGCCCGTTCCCCAGACCTGAATCCAATTGAGCACTTCTGGGACATCATGTCTCGCGCCATCCACCAACGGCACGTTGCACCACAGACTGTCCAGGAGTTGGCGGATGCTTTAGTCCAGGTCTGGGAGGTGATCCCTCAGGAGACCATCCGCCACCTCATCAGGAGCATGCCCAGGCGTCGTAGGGAGGTCATACAGGCACGTGGAGGCCACATACACTACTGAGCCTCATTTTGACTTGTTTTAAGGACATTACATCAAAGTTGGATCAGCCTGTAGTGTGGTTTTCCACTTTAATTTTGAGTGTGACTCCAAATCCAGACCTCCATGGGTTGATTAAATTTAATTTCCATTGATTAATTTGTGATTTTTGTTGTCAGCACATTCAACTATGCACATTCAACATCCAAATCCTTGGAGTGAAGGATTGATATATCGTCCAGAAATGATATTGCGATATGTAATTATCGATTCAGCATGGAACAATGCGCTGCAATCAATACTCCTTACCCATGGCCATGATGATGACTCCACTGTCTAAACTGGACATGCACATTTCCATCTAAAAAGGCTTAGTCTATCCCTTTATGGCATCCAGAACACATCATGCCTATGCTTATGAGACACATTGTGAGATAAACCTGTTTGGGCTGCTGGGATGCTTGGAGTTCTGCACAGACATCTGTGTGTACAGTGAACTCTGGCTATTTGTTTTAGAGGGTCTCAGAAAGCCTGCTGTGTTTCAGAAAGGCGTCACAGAAGCATCTGTCTGTGTGTAGATGTCTTCCATCAGTGGTAGAGTAGTTGCTATGGGATGTGTGAGGCCAGTGAGCATATTGTGATAGGAAGGACTAATGCCAGACTTCTGTATGTTCTTTTTAGACCACCTCTTAACCAAGGCTTCCTCCCATGTATAAAATGAAACGATGTTCAGCTGCCAATCTATCCTTTCAGTAAATCAACTCTTGGATTTAGGCTACTCCTGCGCTACTCTAAGTAAGTGTAATAAAACAAAATCAGAAGAAAATAGTGCTGATATAGCAGACTCTGTGTCTGGCTTGGATGATACATTTTGACTTGTGTGGATATTTGGCGAGAATGTTTTGATTTGTTGAGATGACACATTATCGTGCTTAATAAGATTTTGAAGGTTGTCTTGTGGCTTTATTTGTCACTATGGAACGCTGAAACTGGATAAGCTAGACTTTTGGTTAGGTTTAATGGTAGGAATATCAGCGGTTATAACTCCTATTGTTGCTTACACATGCTGCATCTTTTTTTCAATTTAACTATATTTTCCTGGTAAACAAGAACTTGGTTTGTATCTTTCAGTTACAAATGTAGTAGGTAGGAGTTGTTGTTTGTCTGAAATGTAATGTTGGTTACATGCTCATCTGTATATTTGGTCAGAATAAGAAAGTAGCCTAATTAGGGCTGTGACGTTACCAGTATCGCAATATTTTTTTCCCACAGCAGAAAAAATGTAAACACGAAGCGGCCCAAACTCTTCGGTCCTTTCAAAACCTGCTGAATGTAAAATATTGAGAGATATACAGTACCAGTCAAAAGTTTGGACACATCTACTCATTCAAGGGTTTTACTTTATTTTTACTATTTTCTACGTTGTAGAACAATAGTGAAGACATCAAAACTATGAAATAACACAAATGGAATCATGTAGTAACCAAATAAATGTTAAACAAAATATATTTGAGATTCTTCAAAGTAGCCACCCTTTGCCTTGACATCTTTGCACACTCTTGACTTTCTCTCAACCAGCTTCACCTGGAATGCTTTTCCAATAGTCTTGATGGAGTTCCCACATATGCTGAGCACTTGTTGGCTGCTTTTCCTTCACTCTGCGGTCCAACTCATCCCAAACCATCTCAATTGGGTTGAGGTCAGGTGATTGTGAAGACCAGGTCATCTGATGCAGTACTCATCACTCTCCTTGGTCAAATAGCCCTAAAGAGCCTGGGGGTGTGTTTGGTCATTGTCCTGTTGAAAAATAAATGATAGTCCCACTAAGCGCAAACCAGATTGGATTCCGTATCACTTCAGAATGCTGAGATCATCCGTTCACCTACTGCAGTCTCATAAAGACACGGAGGTTGGAACCAAAAATCGCACATTTCCACTGGTCTAATGTCCATTGCTTGTTTTTTTGGCCCAAGCAAATCTCTTCTTGTTGCTGTCCTTTAGTAGTGGTTTCTTTGCAGCAAGTTGACCATGAAGGCCTGATTCCCACAGTCTCCTCTGAACAGTTGATGTTGATGTCTTTATTTATTTTTATTCAACCTTTTATTTAACTAGGCAAGTCAGTTAAGAACAAATGTGCGTTTTTATCACATACACACATCACGACAAGAGAGAACACTACATAAAGAGAGACCTAAGACGACAACATAGCAAGGCAGCAACACACAACAGCACAGCATGGTAGCAACCTAACGTGGTAGCAGGACAAAACATGGTACAAACATTATTGGTCACAGACAACAGCACAAAGGGCAAGAAGATAGAGCCAACAATACATCACGCAAAGCAGCTACAACTGTTACTTAAACTATGTGAAGCATTCATTTGGGCTGCAATTTATGAAGTTGGTAACTGTAATGAACTTATCCTCTGCAGCATAGGTAACTCTCTCTTCCTTTCCTCATGAGAGCCAGTTTTATCATAGCGCTTGATGGGTTTTGTGACTGCACTTGAAGAAACATTGAAAGTTCTTGACATTTTCTGGATTGACTGACATTCATGTCTTAAAGTAATGATGGACTGTCATTTATCTTTGCTTATTTGAGCTGTTCTTGCCATAATATGGACTTAGCCCTTTTTGGTAAAGACCATCTTCTGTATACTACCCCTTCCTTGTCACAACACAACTGATTGGCTCAAATGCATTAAGAAGGAAAGAAATTCCACGTATGAACTTAACAAGGCACACCTGTTAATTGAAATGCATTCCAGGTGACTACCTCATGAAGCTAGCTGAGGGGATGCCAAGAGTGTGCAAAGCTCTCAAGACAAAGGGTTTCTACTTTGAAGAATCTCAAATTTAAAATATTTTGATTTAACACTTTTTTTGGTTACTACATAATTCCATATGTGTTATTTCATAGTTGAGATGTCTGCACTATTATTCTACAACCCTACCTTAGACAGGAAATTGTTTTGTTACTGGCAGGATGGTGAACTTGTGGACTGAATTTCATTTGGAGATGTGATGTACAGTGGGGCAAAAAAGTATTTAGTCAGCCACCAATTGTGCAAGTTCTCCCACTTAAAAAGATGAGAGGCCTGTAATTTTCATCGTAGGTACACTTCAACTATGACAGACAAAATGAGAAAAAAAATCACATTGTAGGATTTTTAATGAATTTATTTGCAAATTATGGTGGAAAATAAGTATTTGGTCAATAACAAAAGTTTATCTCAATACTTTGTTATATACCCTTTGTTGGCAATGACAGAGGTCAAATGTTTTCTGTAAGTCTTCACAAGGTTTTCACACACTGTTGCTGGTATCTCATCTTTTTCTGTGGGAGAACTTGCACAATTGGTGGCTGACTAAGTACTTTTTTTGCCCCACTGTACAATGTTGGATAATATCACAATGTGGCGTTTTGTTAATCTTTTTGGGATAATTGGCCAAAAACTGCATGTCGAATTCATTCTCCTGAACTTTCTCTTGTATATTGTTACTTTGTGAAGACTAGGCTGATTCATTTATGAAAATGTCTGTTTTCAGTACCCGTGACACATTTTGACTTCAGAGCTGGTTCCTGCAGTACTTCAGGACAATGACGGCCATCAATGCTCCACAGGACAAGTGAGTGCAGTGACTTTGCATTTTCGGCTTCTGCCTGCAATCATTTAATGCTATATGGATATATTTGATGGATAGAATTGGTAAAGGCTACATATTAAAATTTCTGGTGTGTGACTATGTATTTGTCAGGTATAATGCGGTGTGGATAATTTTCTTCATCCTTGGCTTGGGAACCCTCCTGCCATGGAACTTCTTCATGACTGCAACCATGGTAACTGTTCTGCATTCTTCACAACTGCTTGATTATAATAACCATGAGAAATCATACTTACACGGAACCCAAACCGGCTGCTGCGCGCATTCGACATCGTGCATACATTTATTTTGTCCCCCTACACCAAACGCGATCATGACACGCAGGTTAAAATATCAAAACAAACTCTGAACCAATGACACTAATTTGGGGACAGGTCGAAAAGCATTAAACATTTATGGAAATATAGCTAGTTAGCTTGCTGTTGCTAGCTAATTTGTCCTATTTAGCTAGCTTGCTGTTGCTAGCTTATTTGTCCTGGGGTATAAACATTAGGCTGTTATTTTACCTGAAATGCACAAGGTCCTCTGACAATTAATCCACAGATAAAACGGTCAATCAAATCATTTCTAGTCATCCCTCCTCCTTCCAGGCTTTTTCATCTTTGAACTTATATGGTGATTGGCATCTAAACTTTCATAGTATTACCACAACAACCGGCAACACAATTAGTCTTTCAATCAACCACGTGGGTATAACCAATGAAGAGATGTCACGTGGGTACCTGCTTCTATAAACCAGTGAGGAGATGGAAGAGGCAGGACTTGCAGCGCGATCTGCATCAGAAATAGAAATGACTTCTATTTTAGCTGTTGGCAACGCAGACGCACGTGAGCGCAATAATTGAATAACACAGATTCATACATTTATTTTGTTAAAATTTTTACCCCTTTTTCTCCCCAATTTCGTGGTATCCAATTGTTTAGTAGCTACCATCTTGTCTCATCGCTACAACTCCCGTACGGGCTCGGGAGAGACGAAGGTTGAAAGTCATGCGTCCTCCGATACACAACCCAACCAAGCCGCACTGCTTCTTAACACAGTGCCATCCAACCCGGAAGCCAGCCGCACCAATGTGTCGGAGGAAACACTGTGCACCTGGCAACCTTGGTTAGCGCACACTGCGCCCGGCCCGCCACAGGAGTCGCTGGTGCGCGATGAGACAAGGATTTCCCACCGGCCAAACCCTCCCTAACCCGGACGACGCTAGGCCAATCGTGCGTCGCCCCACGGACCTCCCGGTCGCGGCCGGTTACGACAGAGCCTGGGCGCGAACCCAGAGTCTCTGATGGCACAGCTGGCACTGCAGTACAGCGCCCTCCGGGAGGCCATACATTTATTTTGCAGCGCACGCGACGCGAGCAGTGTGGTTATTTTTGCTCATATTACTTTCTTTCTACCTTCCGAGACACTCTCTCCATAGTATTTCACTGGATAGTTTCACACTAAATCGTGTCATTCCTGTATTGCATCGGAGCCCATATAGTTTCAAGTTTCGTATCTAGATACATATCGAATTGTCTTGAAAGGGAAAGATGCACATCCCGAGAAATCATTGACTCTCGTAAGCTTTGGTCATGAACCCCAAGTATTTCGCTCCTCCACCCTGCTGCTTCCCTTTAGTACTTCACCAGCCGACTGAAGGACCCGGCCATCGAAGGCTCAGTGAATCTGACGGCCAACGCCACGGTAGTGGAGGCAGACACGAGGAATATCCTGGAGTCCAAGTTCAACAATGTGATGACACTGTGTGCCATGGTGCCCCTGCTCATCTTCACCTGCCTTAACTCCTTCATCCACCAGAGGTATAGTTAGAACTAATGGTAATGTTTCTACTGCAGTGATTGGTATTAAGGTTGCCCTATTCCCTGGGGCAATTAAACTGAGCATTTTTTTTTTTTTTTTAACTAGGCACGTCATCTAAGAACAAATTCTTATTTTCAATGGCAGCCTAGTGGGTTAACTGCCTTGTTCAGGGGCAGAACGACAGATTTGTACCTTGTCAGCTCAGGGATTTGAACTTGCAACCTTTTGGTTACTAGTCCAACGCTCTAACCACTAGGCTACCCTGCCGCCAGTTGCACAAGTTGAGCCTGCTCTGAGGTTGCACCGTTACTCCCAATTGTTCAATCACATTTATTTATAAAGACCTTTTTACATCAGCAGATGTCACAAAGTGCTATCAGAAACCCAGCCTAAACCCCCAAACAGCAAGCAATACAGATGTAGAAGCACGGTGGCTAGGAAAAACTTCCTATAAAGACAGGAACCTAGTAAGAAACCTAGAGAGGAAACGGGCTCTGAGGGGTGGCCAAATCCTCTTCTGGCTGTGCCGGGTGGAGATTATAAGGGTACATGGCCATTTAAAGCCAGATTGTTCTTCAAGATGGACAATTTATGGCAGGCAGGCAAGTTGAGCCTGCTCTGAGAATGTATTTTACTGATAACAAACAAAATACAAAGAATTCCAGTAGTGATCTTCCTGGTTCCTCCCCTATGTGTAGGTGAAAGGCAGGTACTTCTGCATGTAAATAGCTCATTAGCATAACCAATTAGCATTTTGGGGAAGGTGGTGATAATCTTTGGGAAGACAAAAAAATATTCCTGCCCCCCCACATGCCCCCCTAACCTCGCTCCATACATGTTCCTCAGTTTCCCCTAAGCTACCCTGAACGGTACCTTTCATGTAAACCTAAGTTATCTCTGCCTACTTAATGCTCACTCCGTGAACCCCATCAGTTGTTTCCATAGGACATTGGTATGTGGACTTTAATTATAGTTGGCTATAGAGAGATCCAGCAAGGGCTTGTCCATCAATGACCCCCACTCCTGTCTAAACAGTCCTATGAATATCTTTTTCTGTTCTTCTCTCCTTTTCCCCTCACCTGTCCCCCAGGATCCCTCAGAATTACCGTATTGCCGGCTCCCTGTCTGTGATCCTGTTGGTGTTCCTGTTGACGGCGGTGCTGGTCAAAGTGGACATGAGCCCTCTCCCCTTCTTCTGTCTCACCATGATCAAAATTATCTGCATCAATTGTAAGTGGACCCCACCCAAACTACTAGACTCTTACCTAACATACCAAGCTCACACAGTTCAACTCACTCACCTTCACACCATCTGCTACGGAGTTGGCTTGTTTAAAGTGGGATGTTAAACAGCAGGGATATGCTCTCCTGTTGCTTTGATCCTGGCCCCCTGATGCCTGATGAGGACCAGCTTCTCTGACGGTCCAGGTTCCACTAGAGGGGAGGAGAAGGTGACCCAGTTGGAACGCTTTGATGTTGACATCCACACTCTCCCTGTAAAGACTTCCTGTCTGTCTATACTAGGAAGACGGGTGAATTAAATAATGTTTATTATGTAAAACAACCTCTGTGATGTTCTCATTGGTTTCGCTTTATTTTTCTTGTGTTGCTGATATAAACCTCTTGCCCTCTCCTTTGCTTTTAAATGTATTACTCCCTCCTATATCCAACATCTGCAATCACTCATTCTCTCTCTACTTTGACTTAATTAAATTTTTTCTCTCCCCAGCGTTTGGGGCAGTGCTGCAGGGCAGTTTGTTTGGTCTGGCTGGGATGCTGCCGGCCTCCTACACTGCACCTATCATGAGTGGACAGGGCCTCGCCGGGACTTTCGCTGCCTTCTCTATGATCTGTGCCCTGGCCAGTACGTCTGACACACACTCAAAACACACACACCACTGCTCTCAAAACTTTCCATAACACTCCCACCAGGTCCATAACTCATATCCCAGGATGAGAATAGTAAGCACTTCCAGGTCATGACCCTGTATTCTCTTTGTGTGTGTTTAGGTGGCTCGGCCCTACAGGACAGTGCCTTTGGCTACTTCATCACAGCGTGCGTGGTCGTCTTCCTGGCCATCTTGTCCTACTTCGCTCTGCCCAGAATGGTGAGACCTCAACTAACACACTATTGACCCCTACTAGTGTGTTCTGCCTAATGGAATGCTCTGACCTCAAAATGCTAGTTCACTCTGTCAGACAAGTTGTCATTGGCTCAACAATGTTATCTGAGGGAAGCCTTTAGTAGTGTGTAGCATTGTATAGCCTCCCTGGCCTGTATCCATAATGTGTCCTTACATGCAGCTATATAGATAGATAGATGCAGTAACCTGATAATAGTATGTTGGGGTGTTAACCCCCATGTCCTGGCTAAATTCCCAATCTGGCCCTCATACCATCATGGACACCTGATCCCCAGCTTCCACTTGGCTTCATTCATCCCCTTTCCTCCCCCCTGTAAACTCATCCCCAGGTCGTGGCTGTAAAAGCAAATGGTTCTCAGTCAACTTAGCTACCCTAAAGTAAGGGTAATTAAAACAAATGTGCTGATTTTTGTTAATGTCTCTCCCAACCTCGCAGGACTTTTTCCAGTACTACCTAGAAAGCAATGGATCCAGGCCAGCCGGCAGAGATGAAGAGAACAAGATGGACCTTTTGGAAAAAGGTGCAGATGGAATGTAACGTTGAGAAATGTTTCTCATTTGCTGTGTAGTGGTGTACTCTGAATCTGCCCAGGGATCACTGGGTTTATACTACAATAGATATTTTGCTTGTTTATATATGCTCTTTGACCTAATTCTCAGTGCTTTTCTTCCAAGTTGTGCATTTATCTTTGCATATCCACCTGTGTAAAGCTAACAGCAAAAGGGGATGTTGTGTGACAGACAGCCCAGCACAGAATAGGCCGGTGGTCAGTCCGACAGAGGAGGAAACCAGGTCCAACATATCTGTGTTTGCCATCTTTAAACGGGTAAGGGACCGGCACAAAGATGATATAAACAAAGTAGTCCTCCCAAGTGAGGGAATTGGTGGTGGGGCCTAAAACCCCCTACCGATGTCCTGATGTTGTGGTCTTCTGTAGATCTGGGTAATGGCCCTTTCTGTGTGCTTCGTGTTCACCATCACCATCGGAACATTCCCTGCAGTCACAGTTGACGTCAGGTCCACCGTGGCCGATGGGGGAGCCTGGGGTGAGTGTCTTAAGGGAAAGTTTTTATTGACTGTGTTTTGCTGTATTAATGGCTTGTGAAAAGCCAGAGACCAGCATACAGGCTCATAGCATTAATCCTCTCAAAACTGGCAAGGACAATGCCGAACATCTGCCTTTCTGCCGATTTTGCTGTAATGGGTTCCAGTACGATTTAAGAGTCTGTGAGGACTGTAGTCTTATTCGCCATGCGGCTGCTGCTGTTCCTTTGTCTCCACAGATAAATACTTCATCCCTGTGTCGTGTTTCCTGCTCTTCAATGTGATGGACTGGGCAGGCAGAAGTCTGACGGCCGTGTGTATGTGGGTGAGTCTGAAGCCCTGAGCACTTTCCACTAACACTGGCTCAAACAGACAAAGGTTTGTTAGTGTAGATTCCCACCTAACATCTGTGCTCCCCTGAAATGGTTCCCCCTGGCCTGACCAATTGTTCCCCTTGGCCGACTTCTTTGCCGTTTCACTGGAACATGGATCAGAATGTCTTGGCGTCTCATCACTCTGAAGAGGAGAGGATTAGACTGACGACTCCCATGACAACAGTATCATACATGATGACACAACAAATTAATTTCTGGCTTTTGTTTAAAAATACCATCTGAAATGTGTTAAATCTAAATTATCAGCCCAAATCTGATCTGGATTACTGCCTGATGATGTCATAATGTCATGGGGTTGTAACCCTCTCCACAGTTGAAAACATATTGCCGAGACATCAATCGTTCAGAATTCTCTGGAAAATCTGGAACACTTTGATGTGTAGGCCAGTGGTTTGTATTGGAAAAAATCCCTTGTGTTTTTAGGATGAAGAGGTTGTGTGACTGCTGAAAGAAGTGTATTTGGAGGGGTAGGTGAGGAGTGGCTCATGGTGACACTGAAGACCCCCTATTGATTTGGACTAGTTTCCTGTTGTAAATAGGTCACATGACTGGGGCTGTAACAGCTGTGCGACTGGGGCTGTAACAGTGTGCGATTCACTGGCTGAGAGTTGCTGTAGAGATATATACAGGTAACTGTCAAAATAAAGGAAACACTGACATAGTGTCTTAATAGGGCGTTGGGCCACCACGAGTCAGAACAGCTTCAATGCGCCTTGTCATAGATTCTACAAGTGTCTGGAACTCTATTGGAGGGATGTGACACCTTTCTTCCACAAGAAATTCCATCATTTTGTGTTTTGTTGATGGTGGTGAAAAACGCTGTCTCAGGCGCCACTCCAGATTTTCCCATAAGTTTCCAATTGGATTGAGATCTGGTGAGTGACACACACACACACACTTTAAATGCCCTATGCTTCTTTGAGACCCCTATGGTAGCCAAAATAATGGGGAACTGGGCATTTTTATACATAATGTTAATTGCTTAATTAACTCAGGAACCATACCTGTGTGGAAGCACCTGCTTTCAATATACACTGAACAAAAGTATTGTTGGTGTTGGTCCCAAGTGTTGGTCCCATGTTTCATGAGCTGAAATAAAAGATCCCCAAAATGTTTCACGTTATTTTATGGACAGTCATGCTACGGACAACAAACACGATGGCAATTTTATCGATGGCAATTTGAATGCACAGAAATAACCTGACGAGAACCTTGAGGCCCGTTTATTATTATTTATTTTTTAGGGGGGGGGGTCTGTGATCAACAGATTCATATCTGTATTCCCAGTCATGTGAAATCCATAGTTTAGGGCCTAATGAATTTCCTCATAGGAACTGTAGCTCAGTAAAATCTTTGAAATTGATGTGTTTTATATTTTTGTTCAGCATACTTTGTATCCCTCATTTACTCAAGTGTTTCCTTTATTTTGGAACTTACTCGTAGATGGTGTTTTATTTCATTCTGTGGGTTTCTATTTAATTCTACCTCAGCTCCCCCCCTTCCACTTCAATCCTATGATTACTGTATAATATAATGATGGGCTGAGTACACAGTGCACTGTTACCTTACAGTACATTCAGTTGGCTAGAGGTTCATTCCTTAAATTCTGATTAAGTGTACATTTGCATTGCGACCCATTTCTATTAAAGGAAATTGCTTTAATTCACTACAAGTTGGCTACCCTCAAAGTCAGCGGAAAACGTGGATGGAATCACAGAATCCCAACATTAAAATAAACAACAATTGTTTTTTTTTTAAATTGAACATTAACAAAATGCATCAGTGATTCGTATTTTCCTGCAACTTTCTGAACCGGCACAGGAATACCCGTCTGTGTGCGCGGTGCGCGCTTATGTCTACACTCTGTCGAGCCGTTAGTGATGGTGCTAATGATAACCTTTCTTCTGGTAGAGATGGAAAGGCTTTCCCAAAAAACTTCTCAATTAAATGTTAACTACACAGTAGCCTCTGCCTGGCAGAGTATCATGGTTATTTACGTCAATCAAGTGGCTTTGTTTTGCAAACTCTGCAATCACATGAGCGCAACAGAAACATTGCTAACCAAACAGTCTCTTGCTGGGGCAGGGTTGAGTTAAAGGGTAACTACACCCAAAAATGAACATTTCTTACATTTCTTCCAGACCTCAAAATATGTCTCCTGATGTGGTTTAAGCATTGTTGTGGACTTAGATTTTTTTTATTAGAGAAGTGTGATTTTGAGAGCAAGAAACTTGGAAAAACTAAATCAAATTTTGGGGTGGAAAATTAAACAATGTTTAAATGGATTTCCTAGGGCCCTACCAATTGAAATAATCAAATCCAGTGCCATTAAGCTTGGCCAGGGGTGGTTTAGTTGAATTATTTAACCAAGAAAATGTTTAGGTGTCTCTTTATACAGCACTGCATTTTATTAGCTTAGCTCTGCGGTGAAGCGTATAGTAGGCCCTATATTATGTAATAGAGTTTATTAGCTTAGCTCCGCGGTGAAGCGTATAGTAGGCCCTATATTATGTAACACAGTTTATTAGCTTAGCTCCGCGGTGAAGCGTACAGTAGGCCCTATATTATGTAACAGAGTTTATTAGCTTAGCTCCGTGGTGAAGCGTATAGTAGGCCCTATATTATGTAACAGAGTTTATTAGCTCGTTGAGAAGATCAGTTGATTTCTCTTGTTTTCTCTGAATTATGTTTCTCATGGTTTCATTTGAAAGTCATTGCAGAGTTTTGTGAGTTCACTGACTCCTTGTCTAAGCTATTTATTGGAATGTGTGTGTGTGTTAATATGATGCACAATATAATGGTGGAGTGGATCTGTATTATAATGTTGACGTGTACTCCCTTCAGCCCGGTAAGGACAGCATCATCCTGCCAGTTATGGTGGGTCTCCGTGTGGTCTTCGTGCCTCTCTTCATGCTGTGTAACGTCCAGCCCAGGAACTACCTTCCCGTGCCGTTCGCCCACGACGCCTGGTACATCCTCTTCATGATCTTCTTCTCCTTCAGCAACGGATACCTGGCCAGCCTCTGCATGTGCTTCGGACCAAAGTAAGGCCATTGCCAGTGGCAAATACGGCATAGTTCTCAACCCTCTGGTTCCTCAAATTGAAAGCTGACAGTAATTGCAGTCAGTACTCAAGCGGTACTCCATAGAAGGGAACCATAGCTTGCCGGTTCCTGCAAACACGTGTTGAGAAACACTGTACTACCACACGCTACTCACGACAAAGACATTGCACTGTTTCATCAAGGTGTGTACAGTCCTCTTTTCTCCTCCTAGTCATGTTTTCTCCCTCCTGTGTTTCCATACAGGAAAGTGGCACAACACGAAGCGGAGACAGCCGGCGCCATCATGGCGTTCTTCCTGTCTCTGGGTTTGGCTCTGGGAGCAGCCCTGTCCTTCGTCTTCAGAATCATTATCTAGACCCAAAACACCCCTGAACACTTTCTTCTAACCAACCTGCCGTGGAGGAAGTGATGGTTTGGAGGAGGTGGTGAACTTTTCTGTTAATTGATTTGTTCTTCTCACACGGGAGCAACGCTAGTACACTCAGAAGCAGCCAGCCTCCGAGAGTCTGTGCTTCCCCTCCTGCCACTGACTGATGATACTCTTTCATTATGAAAGAATGCAAAGTTCATTTAGTTCAGCTGCCTATGTTACTGCTCTCATATCTTGTTCTAGTTGCCAACATCTATAATGTCTCTCATCCTCCAAGGACCATGGTGGAAGACAGGAGTTCTCTCCACTCAAGGGATTATTTCAGTTTATTGATCAAAATGCCACTATGAGCCATGTATATTTATATGGATTGTGAAACTACCTGGATTCTTCTGTCTTGGTGTGTGTTATCAATGAATTGTATAGGCATTCTAAATCTCAATGGAGTTTTACCAGCCTACGTCGGTGTGTAAATGCTCATTGTGGTATAGCCTTGCCATGTAAAGGTATTTTCTAGTATTTGAATATCTTTACCACAGTGACATATGTAGCTATTAATTACATGTGTTGTGCTAGTGAATGAGGGTAGGAGAGTTTGTAAACTCACCTCATTTGTTCTGCCAGTTTGACATTATTTTTTTATTTTTATTATCAAAACATTTTGTATCAGATCTAGTTCTGAGTGCTCTATTTTAAAACCGGATTGGCACAAGATAAATTCGCCTGGTTCGTCTCAATCAGGTTGTTTTTATGAATAAAAAGAAAAAGAATGCAACGTGCCAAGGGCTTTAAAGTACGACAAAATATTTTGCTGTGCAACCTTTTTAATTTGGGCGCACCAGTGCAACAAACATCTGTGTGTGTTCATAATTGTAATAAGTCTTTGCTCTACTGTTGTTTCCCAAGCGCATAATCGTTAGCGTCATGCTTGCACCATTACTACAGCGAAAACGGCTTGTTTCTAGCCCAAACAGTTGGAAAGATCTTTGGCCCATATTACTGGTGGAAAGTTTTTTTTATCTTCCTGTAAAGGATTGGGGGGGGCTGCATTTTTACATTCATAAACCCTTCTAAAACTCTTTGTGGGCCGTGTCCCATTTGTTTTACACCTTGTTCAGTAATGGTTGTTACCTGATTAGCTAGCGAGCCAACAACCTGGTAACTTTACCAGTATAGCCAAACATTTGGGGGCACCAAAAGAAAATAATTGCTATGATCATTGAACTACTGAAAAAGCTAAGAATGAATGGCCGATTTCTTACACCTCATCACAAACTTGACGTTTCTAAAGAGACCTTGAAAATGTTCATGTAATTCATCTCAATAGGAAAATGGTGCTTTTACATACTGTAGAAGCTTCTTTCCACAATTGACTTTTACATTTCAATGAACAGATGTATTTATAGGGTTACATCCTGGGCACTAGGTAGCCTAGCTGTTTAGATCGTTCGGCCGTAACCAAGGTTGCTAGTTCGAGTCTCTGAGACTAAATGAAATCTGTCTGTGCCCTTAAGCAAGGCCCTTAAGCAAGGCACTTAACCCTAATTGCTCCTTTAAGTCACTGGATAAGAGCTTCTGCTAAATTAAAAGTCAGTGTGCTTCAGACTTAGCAAGAATTCATATTGGCTAGACCTGAAATGATATAAAATGTTCTGGTGCTCCAGTGGTACTGATGAATGTTATTTTAGAGTCATGAATGTGCCTGTTACATTTTAAAGTTGCAATGGACTTATTTTTATTACCCATTCTCCAATATGCATCCTATTAACAGCCATTTATTACCCATTCTCCAATATGCATCCTATTAACAGCCATTTATTACCCATTCTCCAATATGCATCCTATTAACAGCCATTTATTACCCATTCTCCAATATGCATCCTATTAACAGCCATTTATTACCCATTCTCCAATATGCATCCTATTAACAGCCATTTATTACCCATTCTCCAATATGCATCCTATTAACAGCCATTTATTACCCATTCTCCAATATGCATCCTATTAACAGCCATTTATTACCCATTCTCCAATATGCATCCTATTAACAGCCATTTATTACCCATTCTCCAATATGCATCCTATTAACAGCCATTTATTACCCATTCTCCAATATGCATCCTATTAACAGCCATTTATTACCCATTCTCCAATATGCATCCTATTAACAGCCATTTATTACCCATTCTCCAATATGCATCCTATTAACAGCCATTTATTACCCATTCTCCAATATGCATCCTATTAACAGCCATTTATTACCCATTCTCCAATATGCATCCTATTAACAGCCATTTATTACCCATTCTCCAATATGCATCCTATTAACAGCCATTTATTACCCATTCTCCAATATGCATCCTATTAACAGCCATTTATTACCCATTCTCCAATATGCATCCTATTAACAGCCATTTATTACCCATTCTCCAATATGCATCCTATTAACAGCCATTTATTACCCATTCTCCAATATGCATCCTATTAACAGCCATTTATTACCCATTCTCCAATATGCATCCTATTAACAGCCATTTATTACCCATTCTCCAATATGCATCCTATTAACAGCCATTTATTACCCATTCTCCAATATGCATCCTATTAACAGCCATTTATTACCCATTCTCCAATATGCATCCTATTAACAGCCATTTATTACCCATTCTCCAATATGCATCCTATTAACAGCCATTTATTACCCATTCTCCAATATGCATCCTATTAACAGCCATTTATTACCCATTCTCCAATATGCATCCTATTAACAGCCATTTATTACCCATTCTCCAATATGCATCCTATTAACAGCCATTTATTACCCATTCTCCAATATGCATCCATTCTCCATTTGCGTCTTCTCATCCTGATTGGATGAAAGTCTGATCCAGAAAGTTAATAATGGACACTACAAAATGAAGCAATCCTGTAAAAAAGGTATTTTTAAGACTCTACCTGCACTGAAATGTAAAATGACGTTTCAAAAATAGATCTAACCACATGTCCAGCATTCATATCTGTAGCATTTGTGAATACATGAAAATATTACATTGCAACAAGTGTTTGACTTCTTTAAAGCTTTGTTCTATAAAATTGTCCAATCTGCTGAATTTGTATACAAAATAACCTTAAAGCAGTTGTTGTTTTGGGGCTCCCGAGTGGCACATCACTTTGGTTCGATTCCAGGCTGCAACACATGGCTGTGATGAGTACCATAGGGCAGCGCACAATTGGCCCAGCGTTGTTGTAAATATTTTGTTAAAAGGTTAAATGAATACATTTAAATGGCAGAATAGTTTACCCTGTGCAGCAGCAACTGACTAACTTAATCTCCGCTCCAGAGTATGTGTGACAATCCTACCGTCAGCCTGGACAAGGACATCCCTTTTCAGGGTCTTGGGATAATGCTCTCTGGCTACTCTTACTGCATTACACACCCGTTTCATACAAGATGGTGGTAGTTAAAGACCCATGCACTGAAACAGACAGCGGGTATAGCTGAGGATACCGGCAATGAATGTATTGGGGTGAGGGGGGTCTCCATCTCCACAGACCAACCTTAACTGGCTTATAAATGCCATGTGTCCAGTAAACTGGGAAGACAAGATAAAAACCACCATAACTGTTAACAAATCTGACTTTGATATTGAACTACCAGTGTGACTTAAGTTATAAAATTGAATGCAAGCTTGTTATTTCCTCAAGCTTTATACCCACTGTATTGACATCTATATTGTTGAATACTGCAGGAGCAAGCCGTGATGGTTTTGTCCTCGTTCCAATAAACAAAAGGAGTCAACAGTAGATTATCGATTTTAATCAATAAGGTCAATGTACTTGTTTATTGAAAAATAAATTACAGGAAGTGATTTAAAAAGACAATCTCGACCCACTCATCAAATTCCAGAAAGCTTTGTCCGGGGTGGAATCTAAATGCTCTAGCCTAGAGTTTGTTTACATACCGGTATAGTAGATCACAGAAAAAGATGCAACTAAGACCATTCCTTAAACCACACTAGGCCAATCAACAACAAAACGCCCCGCCAACACTATAGAATTTATACAAAGTGTAAAATGTGTCACATCATTCCCTATTTTTTTTTAAATGAACTGTAACAACTGCCGCGTTCCTAGGCGAGACAGTTGTGGATGGAATTGGTACAAAAGCGTTGACCTAACTGATATCATTAGTGCTGTATTGACAAGAAAAACTACATGTGCAATACCATTGATCACCCCCACTGTCCTGTAGGTTTTCAAGAAAGGCAAATTAATGAAACTGTCTTAATTACATTCCCCTGCTAAGCACAATAGATTGAGCTCTAGGGCCTATTATAGTGCTATGCTGTGTTTGTCTAATACCATGCAGTAGATAACACTGGTAGGTAGACACGAAAGCAAGATTAAACATCAGTATCTTTAAACTAAAGAGGCTCAAAGGATTTCAAAATCCACCCCTGTTAACCAAACAGCATCAGGAGAGAGGGTAGGAACACTGGCTGGGCTATAGTATGCATTACTATGCAGACAGTTCATCTTGCATCCAATGGCACACCATCAAAGAGCTGTGACTCCCTGAATTAACCTTGAAACCAAGCAAGTGCCTAACAACCTCGTCATAATTTAAAATCCTGACATAGGCGTGTATGGGGGGGGGTAAAGGTAAGAGCAGACCGGCAACTACTTCTTAACTCGCTGATTGTCCACCTTCCAACAGGGGGGGTCCAAGAGTAGTGTAGCCAGCAGTAAGACAGGCCACTACAGCAGACAGGGAGGCTGGCTGGGCCTGTGCAGGGTAAACTTTGGTTTGCACAGTGCCACAGTCCTAGTATTTAGCACTGAGTGAAGGGGTGGGGTGAGTGGATGGTAGAGTAATAGCAGGAGGAGGGGTCAGTGTGACTTTAATTTTGCGTGCTGTGTGGCTTGTTCCGTCAGACTGGCTCTGATGGAGTTAACCACAGTCTGTCTAACGTTATCCTCCATATATTGCGCACTCAGTGGCTTCAACACCTGGAGAGGAGGGAAGAGGAGAGCACAAAGGGACATGACATGAGACAAAATCAAATCAATAGAAATGAAAACATGAGGACAAATGGAGGGAGAAGAGATTCTGTCCAACAGACTGAAAACATGCATGATCATTTAAAACATTGCAAAAACTAAACTCCAATCATGGCAATTGAACAAATGGCTAAAACAAAAATCTATGATGCTGTGATAACAATCAGAAGAGTAGGGAGAGTGCCAACCTGCATTCTACCTGCATTCTACATGGAACAGCGTGAACTACGTAGACATAACCTGCCTGTAATTAAGACCAGCCACAACCTCCCTGTAATGACAAACAGACCCCATAGGCCACAAGGAATGACAAGTGAACAAATGGATTAAAAAATAAAATAATTGTTGAGATGATTTAAGACTAGTCAGTAGGCCAATTCCAGTGGGCCTGCTGTGATTACAATCAGAAGATTAGGGAGTGCCAACCTGCATATTCTACATGTAGAATGAACTAGGCAAACAACCTCCCTGTAATTAAGACCAGCCCCATATGTCACAAGGAATGACAAGAGTGGACTGCAGATGCATTTGGAAATAAAAAGCCAAGCAGCTAGCTAGAAAGTTAGTGAGTCTTCTTGTCATTGTTGTTTGAGGGGAGTCTCTTTCTCTGCATTGCTGCTGATGGTAGGAAAGAGTGCCACGTGATTCGACTCCTGGCCAACTCAAAGAGTTTGGAAAGCACCTGGAGACATGGGAGGTGAGGAATTAGAGAAGAGCGACAAAATCAGGGAAACAACCAAACACAGACAGAAAACACAGTGCACTGAACCAGGAACATAGGCAGGAAGAGAAACCTCCACCTCACCTTTCTGGCAGTCATCTGAGGCAGAGAGGAGCGCAAGATCAGATTAAAAGAAGAACAGATCAGGCAGGCTGATTGGATGGTAAAGGAAAAAGGCTGGTAGCTCATTGGATAGGGCTGGTGAAGGATAATGCGATTTGAGTTCAGGGCTGATGGGGAACTAGAGGGCCACTAGAAATCTGGACTCTGAGGGGAAGGAATCAACATCACAGACAACAGTGGAGAACATGAAAAATTCTCAGCTTCACATGGCTTTGAGTCACACATGCTAAATAAAGATATACTTCCTGCATCCATACTTCTATCCTTAATAGAAAAATCTATGAACACACAAAACACCTTTATCCACAGACATATCAGCACCCACCTGTTCCCAGAGTGTCTCTGCCAACAGGTCTATGATGGTGCCCACATCTCTGAACTCCCCTGAGTATTTGACGTAGGCCCACATGCAGAGAGTTATGAGAGCCACGCCCATGACCAGGTTGGCCAGCATGGCTATAGTGTTCATGCCGATGAAGCCGGTCAGCCCTGAGACGATGTAGGTGGTGAACATGACAACGAAGAGCGTAGCGGGTGTGCGTGCAGCGTAGAAGATGTTCTTGCCCTCGTTGTGCTTATGGAAGTTGGAGTAGGCCTCATCCAGCTCGCCCTCCAGCTGCTCCTGGTATTTCTTGCAGAAGTCCTCCCCTCCCATCTTCTTCACAGAGCGGAACTGACGCACCGAGCACTCCTTGAACTCCTCGTGGCAGCGTTCCAAGTCTGCAGGGGCGATGTAGGGCTTGTCCCCTCCACACACCTAGCAGGGAAACACCACATTTCACAAACCAAATATCTTACTACACCGACTAACAAAGACGAGTGGCAAAAATATTACCTCTACGAATGACCTCATTGGTTACATTTGTATTATGACAATTTGTATTATTAGGATCCCCAATAGCAACAGCAAGTCTTACTGGGGTCCAACACAAAAAAATACATTAGACAAGACTTTACAGTTCACATACATTTAAAAACATTAACATGTAGTGTGCGTGAGTACAACAGCAATAGTAAACCAATCTGCTTGGAATGTGTGTAGATACAGTGCATTTGGAAAGGATTCAGACCCACTCATTTTTCCCAAATATTGTTACAATACACCCTTATGCTAAAATGGATTCAATTGCCCCCCCCCCCAATCTACAAACAATACCCCATAATGACGAAGCAAAAACTAATCACAGTTCCAGTATTCAGACCCTTTACTAAGTACTTTGTTGAAGCACCTTTGGAAACGATTACAGCCGAGTCTGGGTATGAGGCTACAAGCTTGGCACACCTGTATTTGGGAAGTTTCTCCCATTCTTATCTGCAGATCCTCACAAGATCTGTCAGGTTGGATGAGCGTGGCTGCACAGCTATTTTCAGGTCTCTCCAGAGATGTTTGATCGGGTTCAAGTCCGGGCTCTGGCTGGGCTACTCAAGGACATTCAAAGACTTGTCCTGAAGCCACTCCTGCGTTGTCTTGGCTGTGTGCTACGGTCATTGTCCTGTTGGAAGGTGAACCTTCACCCCAGTCTGAGGTCCTGAGCACTTAGGAGCAGGTTTTCATCAAGGATCTCAGTACTTTGCTCCGTTCATCTTTCCCTCGATCCTGACTAGTCTCCCAGTCCCTGAAAAACATCCCCCACAGTATTATGCTGCCACCGCCGTAGGGATGGTGCCAGGTTTCCTCCAGACGTGACGCTTGGAATTCAGGCCAAGGAGTTAAATCATGGTTTAAATCAGACCAGAGATTCTTGTTTCTTATGGCCTGAGAGTCATTTAGGTGCCTTTTGATAAACTCAGGTCTGTCATGTGTCTTTTACTGAAGAGTGGCTTCCATCTGGCCACTACCATAAAGGCCTGATTAGAGTGCTACAGAGATGGTTGATCTTCTGGAAGGTTCTCCTATCTCTACAGAGGACCTCTGGAGCTCTGTCACAGTGACCATCGGGGTCTTGGTCACCTCCCTGACCAAGGTCCTTCTCCTCTGATTGCTCAGTTTGACTGGGTGGCCAGCTCTATGAAGAGTCTTGGTGGTTCCAAACTTTTTCCATTTAAGAATGGAGGCGGCCACTTTTTGGGGACCATAAATTCTGTGGAAATTTGTTGGTACCTCTCTCCAAATCTGTGCCTCGATACAATCCCGTCCCGGAGCTCTACCGACAATTCCTTCGACCTCGTGGCTCGGTTTTTGCTGACATGCACCGTCAACTGTGGGACCTTATAAAGACAGGTGTGTGCCTTTCCAAATGATGTCCAATCAATTGCATTTACCACAGGAAGACTCCAAATCAATTTGTAGAAACATCAAGGATGATCAATGGAAACAGGATGCACTTGAGCTCAATTCCGAGGGTCTGAATACATTCGGGTGGCCAGAATACATTCAGTTGAGTATGGAGGAGGGGGTGGAAGGGGTAAATAAGGTATCAGTTGTATTTTTATACATTTGCAAAAAAATCTAAAAACCTGTTTTTGATTTGTCATTATGGGGTATTTTGTTTAGAGGAGGAAATGTTTTTATTTAATCCATTTTAGAATAAGGCTGTAACGTAGCAAAATGTGGGAAAAGGGAAGGGGTCAGAATGCACTATACATTGTTCGTGTAACAAGCCAGGGGTGAACAAACATACCATTTCCATGCTTTTGCTGTAAGTGTCTTTTCCTCCAGCAACTGCTGTAAGGTTGTTGGCTTCAGCCGTTGCCTAGGTAACAGTCAAATACAAAGAGGGTTTGAGCAAGATAAGAGAGAACCCCCACAAGCTTGCTCAAAACTTATCAATGTGGATCAAACCAGTACATACCTGTAACATTGACTTAGGATGAGGAAGCTCCTCCCCTTGATAGATCTTTATATAGGCCTGGGAAGAAGACGTGGAGAAAATGTGTTTTCTATAACTTCAGTTATAGGCATTTAAAGTAGTTTATAAGCCATGGGAGAACAGTGCTCACCTTAAAATACTCCACTAGATCTCTGCAGGTCACTTTAGCCCCTCCAATCTCCTTCTCCACCAGGTTCTCAGGAGCCAGCAGTAAGGGCACCAGATTACCCAGTGCCTCCTTAAAGTCACCATCAATGTCTACACAAAGACCACAGCCAGAAGCATAGTAAAGCCCAAGAAAGTTAACCCCTGGAGGAGACAATTTTCTTAAACTGCCTCTCCACCTTAGTATTAAGAAAAGGGTCTGGGAGTCACTGAGGATGGGATAACGTCAGGTGGAAGGGAAGTGAAGTATTGGCGGAGGGGGGTTAGTGAAATATGAGGGGGGATGAGTGGAAGGGGGTTAGTGAAATATGAGGGGGGATGGAAGGGGGTTAGTTGAGTATGAAGGATGAGTGGAAGGGGGTTCGTAGAGTATGCGGGGGGTGCAAGGGGGTTAGTATATAGTATGGAGGGTGGGGTTGGAAGGGATTATTCTCTGCAATGGGAGGCCTCACCTTTTAATCTGCCGTCAAACATGGGGTTGGTGGCCACTTTGAGGCCGGGGTGGGGCAATAGGAAGCAACCGATGTTGGAGAAGCAGGAGTGGATGTGTTTCCTCACGGTCTGCAGTTCCTCGTGCTGGTTCTGTTTCACCTGTAGAAAACACAGCTGTTACATAATATCCAAGACACTGGTCTGTTGTCTAAAGCACAAGTTTAAAGGACAATTCTGCCACTTTATAATCAGTTATGCTGTTTGTATACATGTACTACTGTAAGATTTAACACACTATGATGTTATCATTTGTTAGTCATACTGCACAATCCTCGTTTCAGTCATTTAAAAAGTTTCTGCATTGTCCTCTACTACAATTCCCAGGGTGCATTTCATCTCCATGACTTCCTGACGGGCCGTCCCCAAGTGGTGAGGGTAGGTAGCAACATAACTGCCACGCTGATCCTCAACACTGAAGCTCCACAGGGGTGCGTGCTCAGTCCCCTCCTGTACTCCCTGTTCACCCACGACTACATGGCCAGGCATGACCCCAACACCATCATTAAGTTTGCAGACAACAGTGGTATGCCTGATCACCGACAACGACGAGATGGCCAGGTCTCTGACCTCCCTATAGGCTGTGTGGTGCCAGAATAACCTATCCCTCAGCGTAACCAAGACTAAGGAGATGATTGTGGACTACAAGAAAAGGAGGACCGAGCACACCCCCATTCTCATAGACTGGGCTGTGTTGGAGCAGGTTGAGAGCTTCAAGTTCCTCGGTGTCCACAACAAACTAGAATGGTCCAAACACACCAAGACAGCCGTGAAGAGGGCATGACAAAGCCTATTCCCCCTCAGGAAACTAAAAAGATTTGGCATGGGTCCTGAGATCCTCAAAGGGTTCTACAGCTACAACATCGAGAGCAGCCTGATACGGCAATTACTTGGCTTCTGACCGCAAGGCACTACAGAGAGTAGTGCATATGGCCCAGTACATCACTGGGGCTAAGCTGCCTGCCATCCAGAACCTCTACACCAGGCGGTGTCAGAGGAAGGCCCGAAAAATGGTCAAAGACCCCAGCCACCCCAGTCATAGACTGTTCTCTCTACTACTGCATGTCAAGCTGTACCGGAGTGCCAAGTCTAGGACGAAAGGCTTCTCAACAGTTTTTACCCCCAAGCCATAAGACTCTTGAACAGGTAATCAAATGGCTACCCGGACTTTTTGCATTGTGTACCCCCCGCCCCCCTCTTTTTACACTGCTGCTACTCTGTTTATCATATATGCATAGTAACTTTAACTATACATTCATGTACATACTACCTCAATTGGGCCGACCAACCAGTGCTCCCACACATTGGCTAACCGGGCTATCTGCATTGTGTCCCGCCACCCACCAACCCCTCTTTTACACTACTGCTAATCATATATGCAGTCACTTTAACCATATTTACATACTACATCAGCCTGACTAACTGGTGCCTGTATGTAGCCTTGCTTTACTTACCCATAGTTCACCTAACACCTTTTTTGCACTATTGGTTAGAGCCTGTAAGTAAGCATTTCACTGTAAGGTCTACTACACCTGTTGTATTCGGCGCACGTGACAAATACACTGATTTGATTTTGGAATGAGATGTTGGACGAGCAGGTGTCCACATACAATACATGGCCAAGAGTATGTTCATGTCATTGGTGACAATCAACTGCATTACACCAAAAGAAATGAAGTTAATGTGTCTGATGCTGGTTAGCTTGCATGCTATTAGAGCCAAGTTTAATCTTAGCGACTCTTAAAACAGTCCAAAAAACATCAGATTTACAGGCAAATCACTAAGGAATCCGAGTCTCATGATTGAAGCCTGCTCTACATTAGCAATGCTAGCTAGCCAAGTAGCTAACAGTGCTGCATCTGAAATAAAATGTAAAAAAATAACAGCCAAATACAGCCTTAGCAACTATACAACACTGTAGGCCTACTGGAACTAATTAAAAAAAATAGGTTTACAAGTAATTCACCACGAAAACATAGGCTATTTGGAAAGAGTGCAATGGCTGCAACTTCTGATGGTGGGAGTGGTTTTGCCAAATGGAATCATGGGAGTTGGAGCCTTGAACAAAAAAAATATTTTTAGCATCCATTAAAAATATTTAATGTAATTAGATGAAGACAACCAGACCAACATATATCAGGGAGTCCCAATATGATCAGAAAACTAGACGGGTTATATAGATTGCTGAAAATGACCATCCATAATCAGGAATCCTGCTTGAAAACGTCAGAGAAGCAAATGCATTTGATGGACCCTTCTTGTCTTCTACTAATGCCTCAAAGTAAAGATTCACCTATTTTGATTGTTATATTGCTTTTGTACATCTGAGCGATGTTCTATCAATTCCCTTGGTCATTTCATGTGTATCGGAGTTATTCGGCCGGTATTTTTTATTTTATTTAACCAGGAAGGGCTCATTGAGACTAAAATCTATTTTTCAAGAGAGCACTGGCCAAGATAGGCAGCACCAAGTCATTACAAAAAAAATACAAACAGACAACATGAAAAACTACAAGTAATCTAGTAAAAACCATTGAATTCACAAGAGTATAAAACAGCAAATTAAAAACATTGACAGGTCAGGGAATCAGCCTCAAAATCCTTCATCATTGATTTAAAACCGCTCTCACGACACTGGAAGTTGAAAGGAATACGACTTTTAGATCGCAAAAACGTCAATCATCATATGCGAGAGTTCAATAATGTCATAACACGAGAGGTTGTCTTCTCTCAAATTAGCCACTGATCATATTTTTGCGATATTCCTACCACAAGAAATGTGTAATTTAACAGTGGACAGGATGCATTGCATGGTGCTGTTGCAAATGGCAGACTCCACTCTGTAAGGCACATTGATCTGCAGGTTGAACATGGTGAGATTGGAGACTCCTAAACTGAAAGCTGTAAAATCACCTCAACAAACTGCACTAACTAGCTACTTCACATGTGGATATTGACTTATTGTGTGTAGCTACGTTTGCTAGCCCATAGAGAGAGTATTGCGGGTTTTGTAGTCGACTTGAGCTGCAACAGATTTCCACAACGAATTTCATGTTGCCACCAACCTTGTTAAATGGACAAAATAAAACATTTGTTCACCAAAACAAAAATCTCACATGTTAGTGTTATATAACACTGTATATATAACACTGTATATTATACGAATCAGTGGTTTTGGGTGGATTTGTCCTTTAAAAAGGGAATACAATCCAAAAGTTACGTTTCTGATGACAATTTGACAGTAACTAATGTATCACATTTAGAAAGTAACCTTACAGATCATCCACTAAAAGTGATACTGCACGCCACAGCAGGTTGGTGGCACCTTAATTGGGGAGGACGGGCTCTTGGTAAGAGTTGGAGAGGAATAGGTGGAATGGTATGAAATACGTCAAACACATGGTTTGATGCCATTCGCTCCGTTACAGACATGATTATGAGCCGCCTTCCACTCAGCAGCCTCCACTACTGAGAGCGTCCTTCCATTCACAGAGACACTGAACAAAATTCATATTACAATTCTGCTGAGATAATTAAGTCCAAAAATGTAGTGGAAATTCCCCTCTGAAAAAGCCACACTGACTAGATAATAGGTTTAAATATGGAGGAGCACATTCTAAAAGATCCATCATGGGCCCCAGTCTCTTCTCCAGACCTACCTGCAGTCTCTTCTCTAGAAAGCGTTTTCCTCCCTCCAGTCCATAGTTGTGCTCATATGGATAGCTCCAGTCTCTGATGAGGAACATGAGAGACTGGAACACAACACAGACAGGGTTACTGAGAGAATGTGCTCAGGGAGGACAAAAGTGCATATCCAAACTTTGCATGTTGAATATATTGAAGAAACAATATCCATTTTCAGGACAGTAACACACCTGGAAGGGTTTTAGATAGATTTCCTCCAAAGCAAGCCGGCCGTATTCTGTGAAGAGCTAAACAGATAGAGAAAATATAATGTTAGTCATAGCCTTATTGTTTTCAAACACACCACCAAATGTCTAATGTATTCATTAAGATGGAGGAATAGTGTGTATACCTGGAGATGCTGAAGATCATCCTCCTGAATATTCTGGGACAAGTTATACACCTGAAAAGAATTAGACCATGAAATATCCTTTGTACGTAGGCCAGTTCTTGACATCAACCAGCCCTTTCAATCCACAACACACCATTAACTCAACTGGCACACTGTGTGCACCTTTATGGGTATGTAATCAAACAGTGAGAACTCAGTCAGGTCCATCATAGACTCACCTGTACAGAGCTGGTCATGGTGCTCAAGGCAAAAACCGTTGCACAGTCCTTTATGGTAGACTGGCTGTCGAAGGCTCCTTGTGTATCCACTAGCAGAACAGCAACCTGTCAAGGGTTAGGATATTACAGGTCACCTTTAGGTCATTAACATGATGGAAATCCACTTGAAGACAGTACAGCCAGTATGAGCGGCAGGGATGGACATAAGATCATACACAAAACACGACTGCCACTGTGGTGTTCCTCTCAATGTTAATAACAGTGTGTGTGTCACAGAGTAGGGCTCACCTTGCTCCCATCCGGCTTGTTGACCACAAACACCTGACTCCAGACCTGGATCCCTGTGGTCTCCCTCTCACAGCCTCCTCTCCAGCTGAACCCTGTCAGCGGCTCATCATCAGCCCCAACCCACGAGTCTGACTGCTCCTGCTGCTGTGACAGGAGAGGGGGGTACCAAGACAGAGAGGGAGTGAGTGGTCAGTATAGGAAACAAGTTATTGATTCCCATAGGCAAGTGTGTGTTTCATATGGGCAATGTGGAAAGAGTCCAACAGTAATCAAAGGAAGGAATAGGCATACTGCTATTTCTTACATGCATTTGCAACTTACTACCACTGGAGGTCCCTGTGGTATCACATTCAAACCACTGGTGTCCTGAGATCAGGGTATTTTTTTTTACAGCCTATGCCAAACGCAACATCATGTCAGACTCATTTCAGTGTAGGCAGTAAAAAAGACAAAAACTTAAGTCTGAAGAACACCTTTAATAGGATATGAGCTGCTGTTGTGAAAACAAGTCCGTTAGAAGTGCGCGCATTACTCTCCTACTTCATTACAGGGCTGGTCTTAATTCCAGGGAGAGCGTGGCCTACGGGGCTGGTCTTAATTACAGGGAGTGGCCTAATTATACAAAATGGTATGCTATATATTTCATGCCTAAAAGGTATTACTTAACAAGTGAACCTGGCTCTGTCTACTGGCAGCATGCCGAAGCAGAAGAGTAGCTTAACCTAACCATGACTGGTGGTGATAGATATCACACAGCTATTAAAATACACATCCTGCAGCAGTGTTAATACAGAGATAATAATCAAGTGCTATTAAACAAGGATTCTACAGCGCTATTAAACTATTTATTTTATATTTAACTGGGCAAGCCAGTTAAGAACAAATTCTTATTTTCAATGATGGCCTAAGAACAGTGGGTGAACTGCCTTGTTCAGGGGCAGAACGGCAGATTTTTACCTTGTCAGCTCGGGGATTCGATCTAGCAACCTTTCAGTTACTGGCCCAACGCTCTAACCACTAGGCTACCAAGGACACAACGGCGCTATTAAAACAAGGACACAACGGCGCTATTAAAACAAGGACACAACGGCGCTATTAAAACAAGGACACAACGGCGCTATTAAAACAAGGACACAACGGCGCTATTAAAACAAGGACACAACGGCGCTATTAAAACAAGGACACAACGGCGCTATTAAAACAAGGACACAACGGCGCTATTAAAACAAGGACACAACGGCGCTATTAAAACAAGGACACAACGGCGCTATTAAAACAAGGACACAACGGCGCTATTAAAACAAGGACACAACGGCGCTATTAAAACAAGGACACAACGGCGCTATTAAAACAAGGACACAACGGCGCTATTAAAACAAGGACACAACGGCGCTATTAAAACAAGGACACAACGGCGCTATTAAACAAGGCAGGCTTCAGATAACAAGCTATAGTTCTGTCTCCTCCCTCTGAGGACATTAACCAAACAGTCCAGTCAGTCAAACTGCCACATACACACACAGAAGAGCAGACTTTTCTATCCAGCAGGAAATGTGACTGGAATGGAGTGTTCAAATTCTAGGCCGTAAAAGAGTGATCAGCACCAGGAGGAAAATTAGGTTGGCCAGACCAAGACCCCAAAATAGCACCTGCCTGGGACATAATTACAAAGATATCTAAAGGGTATAACCCGCTGGAGACTAACATGGGGGGAATACTCAATCTCTGCAGTTCCTTCTGTTTTTTCAGGACTGGAAACTACAACTCCCTACTACGTCGCACAGTTCAGGCTGGATCAGATTTATCTTTAGAGAAACTGATGTGCGCATTGAGCTCACAGGAAAACAATGGAATTCCAATAATTGAACAGACATTGGTCGCTTAAAAAAAAAAGAAAAAGAAATTTCAGTTCATTGCTCAGCACTTGTGACAGACCTTGAGAGGAACAACAGACCCAGGCAGGCAGGGAACTAGCAGCAGACTACACAGTGAGAATGAGTTTGAGGCAGCTATAACTATAAGATAAAGCTTTCCCAAGCTTCCAGACCTATAATAACGCTTTGTGGTCTATAAAGTGATACTGGCCCTGCAATCGCTGGCTGCAGCTTGGTTGTCCTGATGTAGGGCATGACTGACTGTCCTCTTCCTCACTCTCTCCCTCAGATTCAAGTCATCAGTAGAAATATTGATTATACATCCATGTTTATTCAGTGCCGAGAATACACCAGACATTCCCAAATCTAGGCCTATAGCTACATAAATATTTCTCAAAGTAAAAAAACAAACAAAAACAATATTTCGACACATGGTTCAAGCCAAATCCTTGACAGTTGACACATTAACATAACCCCTGGAAGCTGATTAGAAAGTTGCACTGGAAGGTAGTGATGTGGCCTTGGTAATGTATGCCCTTCCCTTGGGAAGCTCTTGTCCCAGAAACTGGCAGAGAAATTCATATTTCAGCAAAAGGAATGCTAATGAAACAAATTGCTTTTGAACTACAGTATGTGAAATGACCTGAAGACAAGGCTAATTATCTAGCAGTCTAAGAATGGAAAATGCATTTGGCTAAAAATAAAATGTCCTGAAGGAATTTCACACTACTAAATTAATCCCAAAGGAAAGAATAACTACTAACATCCATTTAGAGCCATTAGCAGACTTCCTGTTTCATCAACCCCTAGATGGAGGACATTATGTAAAATCAGCCAGGTAACACAATCAGGTCAGTAGGTGGATAATTCATCTGGGAATCCAAGACTAATACAGGGTTTATTCAGGATCTCCAAACTGCTTTACAAATGTTGGTACTGAACCGACAACCTAGAGATTTACCCTGAAAAGGTTAGCAGCGTTACTCAACGCCTTAGAATTAACCCTACACCCAGGGGTGTGTTAATGACGTGATAATAGATTGTTGATGTTGCCAGAAAGTGCTTTTAACCACACAGTTTTTCCAGCTAACAGACAGTTCAATTGGTTCTTCCTTTTAGCGCAGCAAAACCTTCATTCAACCTGATCTGCCCAATGAATGATTCAGAGAAATATCAGTATTTTGTAGTGAATTGTCTGTACTGTAGGTACAGTGGATTCAGAAAGGATGACAATTTATTAAATTCCTTTTCCTTTAAAAAAAATCTACACAAAATACTCTGTCAAAGTAAAATAAAATGTGGTACACTTATGAAAAATAAAACACATATCTTGATTAGATAAGCATTCAACCGAGTCAATACATGTTAATCACCTTTGGCAGCGATTACAGCTGGGAGTCTCTGGATTGTTAATCATGGTTGGTTGTTAATCATTGTTAGACAGCAATTATCAAGTCTTGCCATAGATCATCAGTCTAAACTGTAACTAGGCCACTCTGGAACATTCGACGTCGTCTTGGTATGCAACAACAGTGTAGATTTGTCCTTGCGTTTTAGGTTATTGCCCTGCTGAAAGGTGAATGTGTCTCCCATTGTATGTTGGAAAGTGGACCACGGTTTCCTCTACTTTACTCTAATATATAAAAACTCCCTAGTCCTTGCCAATGACAAGCATACCCATAACATGATGCAGCCACCACCATGCTTGAAAATATGAACAGTGGTACTCAGTGATGTGTTGATTTGCCCCATCACAGGTATTAAACTCTGTAGCTGTTTTAAAGTCACCATTGGCCTCCAGGTGAAATCCCTGAGAAGCTTTCTTCCTTTCCGGCAACTGAGTTAGAAAGGACACCTGTATCTTTGTAATGACTGGGTGTATTGATACACCATCCAAAGTGTAATTAATAACTTCACCATGCTCAAAGGGCCTTTTTTTTAACCCATCTACCAATAGGTGCCCTTCTTTGCAAGGCATTGGAAAACCTCCCTGGTCTTTGTGCTTGAATCCGTTTTTGAAATTCACTGCTCGATTGAGGGACCTTACAGATAATTGTGTGCGGGGTACAGAGTCATTCAAAAATCAGGTTAAACCCTATTATTGCATGCAACTTATTTAGCACATTTTTACTCCTGAACTTATTTAGGCTGGACATAAAGGGGTTGAATACTTGACTGAAGACAATACAGATTTATATATAAAAATACATTATATTATGGGGTATTGTGTGTAGAGTGCCAATTTTTTCTTATATTTAACACATTTTAAATTCAGGCTGTAACAAAATGTTGAAAGTCAAGCGGTTTTAATATTTTCTGAAGGCACTGTATATGTGCACCTGTTCTCACCTGGTTGAGCATGTATCGGAGCATGAAATCCAGCAGGAAGGACTTGCCCTTACGGAAGGCCCCAGCCACTGACACCACCACCACATTAAGGTCTCTGACATCCTCCTGCAGTAAGAGCTTCTCCAGAGCTGCCGTGTCCAGCTCAAATTTGTGGTCGTCTTCGTGAGCCAGGACAATCTGGATGGGCCGTGCCTTCTCTTCTACAGGTTGCTCCTTGGCAGGACTCTGATAGGCAGCAGTCAGCTCTGGGGTCTGTTCCCACTCCTCGTCTGTCTCGCTATCCGCCTCTGCCCGAGGCGCCATCCTGGGAGGAGGCTTCCGATCTGGCAGGGACAGAGGAACATCTTCCACACCACCCGCACCTGAGAGAGAATAGGACACATGGTGTCATGACCTTAAGAGCAGGGAGAGAGTGCACATGGTGCAATTCAAACTTTACACATCATAAGGACAATACAGAGAAGTGTCAGGGTCCTCTTAATTTTTTTTTGGCCAATATTCTTATCATCTTAGAGGATTCCAGCATCTGAACTTCCATCAGGCATTGTACATATTATAGGCCATTCCATGACAGTTCCTGGCCATGATATGTTGCCTGCCGCAGAGGTTGACAAGGGAACAGGACTCCAGCGGGTCTTACAAGTCCTTCGGGATTCCAGCAGGAATAGGTGGGAAGTTCTTAGTCAAGTTCGAGTGAAGTTCTAGAGTCAAGTTTGGGACAGGAGAGGAATAGCAAGTATTGTGTGGAGCATTTAATTAAAAAAAAAATATATATATATATATATATATATTAAAAAGAGCCTACTATACAGTGTACAAAACATTAGGAACACCTGCTCTTTCCATGACAGACTGACTAGGTGAATGCAGCGACAACCAGGCTTACCCTGAGAACAGTATTGGTTTCTGCTAACGCTATGCGGCCAGAGCCGGGACAGACAGGCCAGTAGCTAATGGAGGAAGTTATTTCTGATTTCTGAGCATTAAAAATGAACATGGGACGGGAGTGATTTTTATTGGGATGGGACCAGAAAGTTCCGGGGTTATGTACGTGAAAAAAACAGTACGTGAAAAAAACGGTACAGGACAGGAACGAATTTGCACTCCTGTGTCAACCTCTAGCATGACGCCAGTACAATGCCACAGGCCTGCAGAGCACACACTTGGGTATTAGGAAACATATCTGAGAAAGGGGGACAAAAGCCAGTGGTATTATGAGACGAAGTACGAGGCCTACAAATGGGTCATATGTGGGTCAATGTCTATAGTATCTACACTGTGCAGTAGCCTCTTTTCTATGTCCAAGCCTGTAAGTATTTAACTGTTAGTCCACACCTGTTGTTTACCAAGCATGTCACAAATACAATGATTTATTGGGCTATGACATCAAGGAGCTCAACATCACAAAATAAGCAAAAGCATTTCAAAAAGCTTTGTTTGGTCTTTTAATCTTTCGATGAAAGGGTGTCTAAAGGTAGGCGTTCCCCTCCAGGTGTGGGAAATGTCCTCTACATCAGAGATGTCCCTCCCCATCACACGAGACAGACACCCTGGGAACTGGTATGAAAAGTATCAACCAAAAACAGTTGTGTCAAGGAGACCCTTGGAGAGGTATGGTTCACAACACCAAGCAAAAACCTTATTCTCCCCATTAAGACATTTCCTTCCTGAGCTGACAGTCCTACAAGACATGTGACTTCAACATATCAAAGAACAAACACTTCGTACCAAAACTCAGAGTGAGGAATTGGTCTAAGGCAGGTTTGAGGGCTTGCCGCAAGGCTGTTCTCTGCAGGCGGCAAACAGCAGTGGGCTGACTGGGTTCTATGGCTGATGCCAGGAGAGGGGTTGCCGAACAGAAGGTATGAGAGAACAGGACAGCATTCTCCAGAGCAGAGCTTACACTGGAGAGGCATCCTGCTGATTCTGGTATAATGACTGTCTGGTCTGTCAACAGACATAATTCACTGTGGGTTTGAGACTGCTAGCTAAACACTACCAAAAAATAAGTTTAAAAAAGTAAACAAAATCACAATAAGACAGGTTATGAATTTATTCTACAGCTAGACGGACATCCATGTCACAGACATCAATGCCAGAGTTCCTTTTTAGACGCCGTGACACTAAAGCTGAATTGAAATACCCCGAGCTCCGGACAACTCAGAATCTCACCCACATGGGCAGACGTGATGTTCACAACAGTCCACACTCGCATATTAGCATAATAGCAGGTCAGGACAGGAAATGGAAGAGTCCTCGTGTTAATCAGGTAAAAAGGTAATCTACTGTAACTCGTGGCCAGACTGCTCCTAACTTTACTCACATATAGACAACTGTACTAAACGTTCAACATCAGTCCAGTGTAAAATAGACCATAACCCACACATAGGCCCCTCTATGCAAGTGTTCATCAAAGCAGGGAATAGGAAGCAGTAGTCAGCTAAATTAAGTGGCAGTGGTGCCATAGGAGACCGAGACACTATTCTGCAGGGACTGGGCTGGGAAGTCCAATCCTCTCATCCTTGGGAGAAAACAGAGCCAGAGCTAAAATTGGCAGGCTTATTTATCATTCCTTATCTTGCCACAGTTCTCTCCTGTTGCATCTGAAACAGCCCTGATCTGGGTCTCTGGCAGGCCATGTATGAAGCCAGTCTAGATCTACATCTGAAACAGCTCTCTTTACTCTGTCCCTCCTTTCCTTCGTCGTGACACTGCGGACTGGTGCCAACTCCAAGAGACGACTCCCTCTCTGGACCGGAGTCAAGCAGGGCAAATGTTAAACTGCAACAAGGGATCTGCACACCAAGGACAAAGTGCAGCACCACTGAGTGTTAACTATTGCCACACAAACAAACCCAGCTGTATTTTGCACTGATACAAGAGTCATGTCACAAAGCTAAAGGATATGAAAGACCCCCATTACTAAAGTGATGTCAAAAATAACACCTTCCATTTTCCTGTTGACTGATTTCTGTATACATTAACATTCCAAAAACAACATTATTACCCAAATAATTGTACCAGATTGCAACTGTTGTTCAGTGAGAGATGTTAGCTAGGGGTGTTGGGTAGAGGTGCAAGGGAATTTCCCCATGTGAAACCAAGACTAGGCCAGCTGAGGAAATGGAAGGCTACACATAGCTAGCCTATATCACATTACAATAGAGTTGATGGCTGTTGCACCTGACCTGACAGAGGGAGAGAAAAAGCATCTGGTGTTGTTCGTTCCTTGCATGAGTCTGATGCAAGGATACAGAATGGGCATGCAAAACCACAGGAGCAAAGCGTTTTCTTTTCAATATATTAACATTAGGCCTAGTTGTCTAACTGGGTTTGGAGTGTTTCAGTTAATCTGCAAGAAGACAAAAACGCTATTCCAAGAGTGGAATATTGGTTTCAAGGAAAAGCCAGAAAGTTGAAGTTCCTAGCTAACGCTAAAACAATAAGGATTCGACCTTTGCTTTAAAAAGCAACTCAAACAACGCATGTAAAGAATGAACTAAAGCTATTGAATTCTACAGTGCCAATATACTGTGTTATTTAAGCAATAAGGTACGAGGGGGTCTGGTATATGGCCAATATACCACGGCTAAGGGTTGTTCTTAGGCACAACGCAAACAAGACACCAGCTTCCAGGGCATTATCACTTTTATACAACTGGGCCACCAACATATAAATACATGATTTACACATTTTAATTGAAAACGTTATTTACGACTAGTTCGCGTCCATAGATGCAGAACAAAAAGACTGAACGCCTGGATCGAGTATATGGCAACCGAACCGATAGCACGAACGACCAGTCGGCTTTGGTAGCAACCCTACATTTGTGTCGGGACTATCTTGTTGTAGGATGAAATAGTAGGAATACCATACTGGCTGGCAACGTTCTTATCCATTGCTTGCTAGCTAGCCAACTATGGTTAATTTACAGTCACGTCAAACTGTGCCAGAATAACATTGAAGTAGTCGCATTTGCATAAGCTGTTTTCTAGTGACATTTATTTGGATACAGCCACAACAATGAGCAAATGATGCGCGATTTCACCTGGCATAGAAAATGTGCTCTCTCGTCAGGACACTTGTTCAGAGGAGCTAGCCAAACACAGCTAACACAATCACTTCAAACTGAAGCTGGAAAGACTTTAAACTAGCTGCACGTCGGTTCGTTTTACCTGTTGTTTTCTATTGATAATTATTTGTATATGTCCATAAAAATGATGTTGATTCATGATTTCGACTGGCTGAGAAAAGCTGCCGAGCGGTCTCATCCCAACTCGTTCATTACTATGGGACAGCTGGAACTCCAATTTGAATATTGAAACAATGTTGCAAATGTTGAGACCGACAGCAATATGTTGAAAACCAAATGTTAGCCTAAAAGAAATGCGAGTTAATGTCTAGATGTTTTTTTTATAGTCGAGATCAAGTTGATAAATTGCCCGGCTGGGTTTATGAGACAGTGGATTGCTTAGTCAGATGGAAGAGTAAAGGCATTTTAATGTAATAGATTTAGCAGGATGGTAATTTGTGGAAGAGACACCGGCTGGAATGCGGTTAACCAATCAGCATTCAGAATTGAACGGACCATGGGATAGACGCAACTCAACAGCGGGCAACACTCGCGGTCCGAAAATGACAGAACCGGCCAGGTGAGAGTAAGGGCTGACGGGCGAGAATTAGCCAGCGAAATTAACTACACAAACACGTTAAACCCTTCACTGGCTGGGTCCCTGTAAACGTAAACACATACGTTACGATCTTGGCTACTGGAGGTTACGGCACGCCGAACGAGGTTCATGTAACAGTCAGTCTCAATATTACTATCCAGTTCCACATATTCTCCTTAAATTTAAAATTACCTTCGTCAAAGACGTGTCTTTTGCGGTTTTGTTCGAAATGATTCCGTTTCCTCAGCCCGCTAACCTCGGCCATCTTGTCCTATTTAAAATAATCCCACGTAGTTGCGTCAAAGAACCCTTCTTCTTCTTTGGGATTGTGTTGTTGGATCGCATCCAGTACACCGCCACCTACTGTACTGACTGGAGTGTTTGGCCGTTCACGGTCTGCCTACATTTTTGTGATAAGGTACTATACAATTGGGGGAAAGAAAAAATGTGCCCTATCTAAGAATATAAATAATAATAATAATTTAAAAAACACCACCCCATTCCACTATTTACCCTTTAAAATCCTACTCAAGAGGCCTAAAGAACTCTTATTTTTCTTCTTCTATGGTATATTGGCGATCACACAATTTAATGTGCATCCCACCACCTACTAGGCGGGATGGAAACAGGATTCCCACCAAAACTGAACAAACTACCCAAAAAATGACCAAAGAAATACATAAATAATTTGAACAAATCTTCCGGTAAAAAATACACCCGATCTGAGTCCACAAAAACTTTTCTGCCGCAACCACAATAATGTCCAGTTTCTTAGACTTTTTTGAGACTTGTGCTGTACAGTTTATCACTGTGGCAATGAACACAACAAAATCCACACAGGGTATCTTTTGTCTGGAAGCAAACATTTACTACAGGCTGTGGTGTATCCACTACCATATCTTCACTACCATCACTTGTTTTCTCAATATTTTTTTTCGCCCCTGCATAGGAGATTCGCTAGACTGCTCTAACTTTTGCCACTTTAATCTCCTTCACCCTTACAGGGCACTCCAGGAGCTCAGAATCATGATCCCCACCAGAATTGCAACACTGTGGTCGTTCTACACATTGTTCTTCAGTATACTCTGTTCGTCTGCACACACTTGAAACATGGCGAAATCCTTTTACATTTCATACACTGCAGTGGTTTGGGGACGAAAACTCTTACGACGTATCTTACATAACCAAGTTTCACATGAGTAGGTAGTTGCTCTTTATCAAAAAACAACAAGACTAACAGACTTTCTTCTTTTTCTTCATTCACCTAGCACCTAGCACCCAGCAGGTCAGACACTGGGCACCAACCATGGCAGGAATTCTCTTCATGCATTCAACCTGAACATCCGTCATCACCCCTGAGATTACTCCTTTGACACGTGCTCTACTCCGAAGTTCAAAACACAAAACTTCTGTTGTCCAGATTCTTTTGAGGCCCACTGCAATCTTCCTCTGTTCTTCAGAAATATAATGAATCAAAATATCAGTCACACACTCCACTCCAATTTTAGACCATTTGCTTTTTGTTCCAGTTTTCAATACTACTGTCCATTCAGAACATTCATCTTCACCAAATTTACTTGACCCGCTGCTGGATTCGAACTCAGCATCCACTTCTGCCATTTTCCCACGAGCCTCCTCCTCCTTCTTCTACCAAAAAATATGCATTTCCGCCACCAATTGGACTGGAGTGTAAATCCATTACACTGTGATGAAAAAAGGGAAAAGGGGGAAAATTATGAAAATGACCCTGTCTACTTTACATTCATTAAAAAAACACCTCTCCGTTACACTACTTTGACCGACAGCCAGGGAGGACGGGACACTACCATTCAACACACCCTGTAACTCCTCTGCAGTAAAATCTTGTAAACCCAAGTACATCTCTGCAGCTGCCACCATAACATCTATTTTTGTGATGAATGTTTAATTTCTGCAGTACAGATTATAACCATGGCAATGTACTCTAAAAAGACAACTTTACTGAATTGCATTTCATTCGTACTGGCAAAGGTCTACTACTCACCGGGAGCCTCTTAGGATACCTCACCCTCAACCCATCTTCCTCTACTTTCTTCACTGCCTCAGTATATGACATCTTCTGTACAACTCTGACGCTGGCAACCTCAACTTGCCTCTCTCGCACCGGACACTTCTGATCCCCAGCAACAAGGGCACCCCTATAGTTAACTTCTTTCACCGACACTACACATTTCTTTGTCCAATGCCCTTCTGCACATTGAGGAATCTCCCTCCTACATACTACTGCAACATGACCATAAGCTTGGTACCTGAAACACAGTAGTGTGTTCTGCACAAAAGCTCTTATAGGATAACTGATATATCCTAACATTACTTTGTAGTGGAAACGCTCGCTACTGGGTCTGCGTTGCACCAAATGGCGGGCTTCACAGACACCGGGAATCTTCCTTCCGCTACTCTCAGTCCAGTGATCCCGCCGACCAAGGCCGGGTCTGCGAAGCTATTTGGTGTAGGAGCTAGCCTAGCTGCTAGTTTTCTTGAGAGCTTGAACGCAGCCCGTGACGTGGTTAGCCATTGTGGCAGGGATCACAGATTGTCCCAGGTTTGTGGCTGTCTAGATCCCTGCTGTTATTTTTGTTCAATCTTCCCTGTGACCTGCCCTGCCCAAACAAAGACCAAAGCCCGCGGTAGCACCATTGAGACAGTGGTGTCTCACTATCACAGGTGAAGGATCTTTGAAACAAACAAAAGTAGTTCTACCATCAGGTGTTACAACAAGAATATACAGTAGCTTCGTGTTTTGTCCGAATACTGCTCAGTTCAACTAATAAAAGAATGGACGACCTGACCTGAGAGGTCCAGGACCTGAAGAACAGATTGCAGTTCTCCCAGGCTCCGCCCGATGAGTTGAAACAGTAGAATGGCAAGATGACAGTAATCTGTAAGTCATTGAGAGAGGACATCAGATCTGTGTGTGAATCCATGATAACAATGACTGAGAAATCAGACTCGAGGGACAATCAAGGCGGAACAACATGGTTGTGGATGGAATTGCAGAATCTCCACATGAGACCTGGATGGAATCTGATGACAAAGTGAGTGAAATGATCTCGGAGAAATTGAAGATGGACCACAGGAAGATTGAGGTGGAGCATGCCTACAGGACTGGAAAACCCATTATAAGCCCAGGTGACAGGCCCAGGCCGATAGTGGTCAAGTTCTTGAGGTTGAAGGACAAGGTAGCTGTTCTGGAAAGAGCTAGGAACTTAAGAGGAATTTATATCTTCCTCAACAAGGACAATCCTGAAACTGTGTGCTGGAAGAGGAAATATCATATCCCATCCATGAAAGCTGCCAGAGCGCGTGGGGACATTGCTTACATCTGCTATGACAGGCTCATTGTCCACCTTCACTCCCAAAAGCCTGGAAGGGATGAAAGAGCCAAGCCTATGGGTTCATATCTGAAACCCTGCAGCGCGCACACACACACACACACACACACACACACACACACACACACACACACACACACACACACACACACACACACACACACACACACACACACACACACACACACACACACACACACACAAATTGATTCATGGATTGCTGAATGTATATTTTTCTCTCTTGCCTTGTTTGCTCTTTTACATATCATGTCTATCTCTGATACACTACCCAGGAAGGGGCTGAAAATGGCCCATGTTAATATATGTAGCCTTGGAAATAAGGTTAATGAAATCAATAACTTGCTAACATCAGATAACCTTCATATATTTGCCATTTCTGAGACTCAGATAATTCATTTGATGATACAGCAGTATCAGTACAATGGTATAACATCTATAGAAGAGACAGAAATGCTTTTGGGGGAGATGTTGTTTTATATATTCAGAGCCATATCCCTGTAATGCTTAGAGAAGATCTTATGTCAAGTGTTATTGAAGTGTTATTGAAGTGATGTGGTTGCAGGTTCACTTGGCACATCGAAAGCCTTTTCTTTTGGGGTGTTGCTATAGGCCACCAAGTGCAAGCAGTCAGTATCTAAATAATATGTGTGAAATGCTTGATAGTGTATGTGAAGTAAACAGAGAGGTCTACTTTCTTGGGAACCTGAATATTGACTGGTTTTCATCAAGCTGTCCACTCAAGAGAAAGCTTCTCACTGTAACCAGTGCCTGTAATCTGGTTCAGGTTATTAATCAACCTACCAGGGTGTGTACAACACTACAGGAACAAGATCATCCACAGGTATTCATCACATTTTTACTAATATTGTAGAACTCTGTTCTAAAGCTGTATCCGTACCCATTGGATGAAGTGATCACAATATTGTGGCTATATCCAGGAAAGCCACAGTTCCAAAAGTTGGGCCTAAAATAGTGTATATTTTGCTGTGACTCTTATGTGGATGATGTTAAGATATTTGATGGTGTGATTTATGAAATTGCTTCTTCCAATTATTGATAAACATGCACCTGTTAAGAAACTGACTGTTAGAACTATTAAGGCTCCATGGATTGATGAGGAATTGAACAACTCTATGGTTGAAAGAGATGGGGCAAAATGAGTGGCTAATAAGTCTGGCTACATATCTGACTGGCTGATCTACTGCATATTGAGACTAATGTCATGACGTGCCCTGGGGGTATCATAGGCGCTTATAATTACTAGTTATAATTACTAGTCTGTAGCTAAAAATTACATAAATCTAGACCGGGAATACCGACAACCGCCGAAGCATCTATTCTATGACAACATGTCTGAATGGTACTTTGAAGTATCCTTCTAACCACTTACAACCACAAAAGACATGACTTCTGGTAAAGTTAACCAGAGACTCTGATGAACCCTACAGGACGATCAAGGTTTCCAACAGAGAAGACAATAACGACATACGGGCGTAATTATATAAATTGCAATTATTCTCGAATGAGCGGCCATTCATGTACAAAGGATTAGCATTTCAATTAATATAATTATAGACTGTGTGTAGTGAATCCATTTAGTTTATCTTTAGTTTTTTTTCTTTCTCAGGCCCCCCTCCCCCTTTCCTTTTGTCTACCAAGCCGTCATATTGGCTTAGCCACTTAGGGACTTATCAATGCATTGTGTCAGTAACCAATGTATTTCTGTGATTAGTTAGTTAGTTAGTAAATAAATAATTAAGCCAATTTGTATATTGCTGATTCATTATGGAAACTAGGGTTCGTGCAGATAACCAAGAATTTTACGACATTCAGATGAGACTGATAGAAGGTAAAGAATAATTAATGACTGATTGATGACTGATCAGATCTTTAGATCTCTAAGAGTTCATTCGTAAGATGGAACTCGTTAAATAAACTTCTCTGTGGTGCCCCAGGTTATTAATGAATTAATTGTTGCATGATTTAATTCAATCACGTAATCAATTAAATGTTAGGTAATCGATTTGATAAAATAGCATGTCATCACATTAAGGATACTAACGACACAACACTAAACTTAACAAAAGGAAGAAGAAACTCTATTATGAAGCCAAGATCAATGATGAAAGAATGATGGAAAAAAACTTTGGAGTACTTTAAATTAAATTATGGCCAGAAAGACAAATTCAACTCCATCTTTCATCGATTCAGATGGCTTATTCATCACAAAACCATTTGATGATTATTTTTTATAATGACTTCATTGGCAAAGTGGGCAAACTTAGGCAGGAAATGCCAACAATGAACAGTGAGCCATCATATTAATCCATAAAAAAACTAAGAATGGAAGAAAAGCATTACAAGTTAGAATTTTTTAAGTTAATGTGGGAGAGGTGGAAAAATTACTGTTATCGATCAATATGTCAGGACCCGGTTACGAACCTGGGTCTCCGGAGTGAGAAACAGTCACTTAACCAACTGAGCCACAAATAGTCAGCAGAACCCAGAAGATGAGGCAGACACAGCAGTACTTAAGACGGTGTATTTAATAAAGTAAAAAGGAGAAGTCCTTCAATACAAAAAATGGCAAATCCAAAAGGTGGTAGGAATAGCACAAAAAAGCCTCAAGAGATACTCAAAAACAAAAACAGAATTCCACAAGAGCATCCACCGGAATCGACAAGAATACACAGAACACTAGGGCTGGGTGCTAACATACAGACACAGAGCACAGAACTGAGGGAAACTAAGGGTTTAAATACAATCAGGGGAAACGAGGCACAGGTGCAAATAATAATGGGGAACAAGGGAAAAAACATGAGGTCAAAAAGCACAATGGGGGAATCTAGTGACCAAAACCCGGAACAACCCTGGCCAAATCCTGACACAATAATGACAAACCTCCTGGCATTGACAATTTAGATTGAGAGCTACGGAGGATGGCAGCTGACTCTATAGTCTCTCATATCTGTCATATCTTTAACTTAAGCCTCGGCGTCCCGCTAGCGGGACAACTTCTGGTGAAACTGGAGGGCGCGCAATTCAAATAAATAATCATACAAATTGTGGATATTAAACATTTAGGTACATATAAGTGTCTTATATCGGTTGAAAGCTTAAATTATTGTTAATCTAACTGCACTGTCCGATTTACAGTAGCTATTACTGCAAAAACATGCCATGCGATTGTTTGAGGACAGCGCCCCACATCAAACTTTTTCCACCGGCACAGGTTTCATAAATTCACAAATGGTGATTAAATATTCACTTATTTTTGAAAATCTTCCTCTGATTTGTCATCCAAAGGGTCCCAGCTATAACATTTAGTGTCGTTTCGTTAGATAAAACCATTTTTTATATCTCAAAAAGATATAAGATATTTTGTTGGCACCATCGATTTGAGTAATCCACTCGTTCAACATGCAGAGAAATGAATCCGAAAATCTACCCCTAAACTTTGATTCAACAAGTCAAAATACATTTCTATTTACTCCTCAGATACCCTAAAATGTAATCAAACTATAATATTTCTTGCAGAAAGAAGTATGTTCAATAGGAAACTAATTTTAGAAGGTGTGTCCTGTCTTCATGGCGCACGCAAACACACATTTCTTAGACTGTCCCTGTACTAAAACTGATATTTCTCATTCATTTTCAAAGTTACAAGCCTGAAACCTTGAACATAGATTGCTGACACCCTGTGTAAGCCATAGGAATTGCATCCAGGGAGCTAATTCTCAGTATGACCTTATACTTGCCATTCTAAATCAGGTTGGTTTTTCTTTGGATATACTCCTTCCATATCTATTGTGTTATATTCTCCTACATTATTTTTAACATTACCACAAGCTTCAAAGTGTTTTCTTTCCAATGGTACCAATTATATGAATATCCTGGCATCAGGGCCTGAGCAACAGGCAGTTTATTTTGGGCACGGCATTCAGGCGGAAATTGAGAAAAAAGGGGCCTAGCCCTAAGAAGTCTGAGCCTAAAGGAATGTCTTTATCCTCAGGCCTGGAGGGAAGCCAAAGTAATTTTGCTACCAAAGAGTGGTAAAGAGGCTTTTACTGGTTCCAACAGCAGACCTATCAGCTTGCTGCCAGCTCTCAGCACACTGTTAGATTTCAGTGCAGCCTTTGATATTATTACCATAGCCTGTTGTTGAAAAAACATACAGTACCAGTCAAACGTTTGGGCACACCTACTCATTCAAGGGTTTACTTAATTTTTGTACTATTTTCTATATTGTAGAATAATAGTGAAGACATCAAAACTATGAAATAACACATATGGAATCATGTAGTAACCAAAAAAAGTGTTAAACATATCAAAATATATTTTAGATTCTTCAAAGTAGCCACCCTTTGCCTTGATGACAGCTTTGCACACTCTTGGCATTCTCTCAACCAGCTTCACCTGGAATGCTTTTCCAACAGTCCTGAAGGAATTCCCACATATGCTGAGCTCTTGTTGGCTGCTTTTCCTTCACTCTGCGGCCCAACTCATCTCAAACCATCTGAATTGGGTTGAGGTCGGGTGATTGTGGAGGCCAGGTCATCTGATACACCACTTCATCACACTCATTCTTGGTCAAATAGTCCCTACACAGCCTTGAGGTGTGTTAGGGCATTGTCCTGTTGAAAAACAAATGATAGTCCCACTAAACGTAAACCAGATGGGATTGCGTATCGCTTCAGAATGCTGTTGTAGCCATGATGGTTAAGTGTGCCTTGAATTCAAAATAAATCAATGACAGTGTCACCAGCAAAGCACCCCCACACCATCACACCTCTTCCTCCAATGCATCACGGTGGGAACCACACATGCAGAGGTCATCTGTTCACCTATTCTGCGTCTCACAAAGACACGGTGGTTGGAACCAAAAATCTCAAATTTGGACTCATCAGACCAAAGGACTGATGTCCACCGGTCTAATGTCCATTGTTCATTTGTCTTGGCCCAAGCAAGTCTCTTCTTCTTATTGGTGTCGTTTACTATTGGTTTCTTTGCAGAAATTTGACCATGAAGGTCTGATTCACGTAGTCTCCTCTGAGCAGTTGATGTTGAGATGTCTGTTTCTTGAACTCTGTGAATCATTTATTTGGGTTGCAAATTGTGTAACTCTAATCAATGTATCCTCTGCAGCAGAGGTAACGCTGGGTCTTCCTTTCCTGTGTCGGTCCTCATGAGAGCCAGTTTCGTCATAGTGTTTGATGGTTTTTGCGACTGCACTTGAAGAAACTTTCACTGACTGACCTTCATGTCTTAAAATAATGAAGGGCTGTCATTTCTCTTTGCTTATTTTAGCTGTTCATGCCATAATATTGACTTGGTCTTTTACCAAATAGGGATATCTTCTGTATACCACCCCTAACTGATTGGCTCAAACGCATTAACTTTGATTCCATATGTGTTATTTCATGGTTTTGATGTCTTCACTATTATTCTACAATGTAGAAAATAGTAAAATTAAAGAAAACCCTGTAATGAGTAGGTGTCCAAACTTTTGACTGGTACTGTATCTGTTATGGCTTTTCAACTTCCGCCATATCATGGTTTCAGAGCTATCTGTCTAATAGAACTCAAAGGGTTTTATTTATTGGAAGAGTTGCAGTCTGTTTTGGAATGTATTGTATTTGGCACAATCATTCCCTAAGTTCTGGACCTCAGATGAATCTGGTAATAAATGGTGTGGCTGTTGAACAAGTTGAGGAGACTAAATTACTTGGTGTTACCTTAGATTGTGAACTGTCATGGTTAAAACATTTAGATTCAATGGTTGTAAAGATGGGCAGAGGTCTGTCTTAATAAAGAGATGTTCTGCTTTTTTGACATTACACTCCAAAAAGCAAGTCCTGCAGGCTCTAGTTTTGTCTTATCTTGATTATCGTCCTGGCGTGTGGTCGAGTGCTTCAAGGAAAGACCTAGTGAAGCTGCAGCTGGCCCAGAACAGAGCGGCACGTCTTGCTCTTCTTTGTAACCAGAGGGCTGATATAAATACTATGCATGTCAGTCTCTCTTGGCTAAGAGTTGAGGAAAGACTGACTTCTTTTTTTACTTCTTCTTTATATGAGAAACATTAATGTGTTGAAAATCCCAAATTATTTGCATAGTCAACTTACACACAGCTCTGACACACACTTACCCCACCAGACATGCCACCAGAGGTCTTTTCACAGTCCCCAAATCCAGAACAAACTGTAGAAAGCATACAGTGTTATATAGAGCCATTATTGCATGGAACACCATTCCATCTCATATTGCTCAAATTAACAGGAAACCTGGTTTCAAAAAACAGATAAAGCAACACCTCACGGAATTCCCCAAAGACTGGAAAGCTGCCGTGGCCATCCCACTCTTCTGAAGGGGAGACAATCTAGACCCAAACTGCTACAGTCCTATATCTACCCTACCCTGCCTTTCTAAGGTCTTCGAAAGCCAAGTTAAAACCTCTTGAAACTCTAGGGGTGCAATTTCATTTTTGGATGAAAAACGTTCCCGTTTTAAACAAGATATTTTGTCACAAAAAGATGCTCAACTATGCATATAATTGATAGCTTTGGAAAGAAAACACTCTGAATTTTCCAGAACTGCAAAGATATTCTCTGTGGGTGCCCTAGAACGGGAGCTACAGGCAAAACCAAGATGAAACGGCAACCAGGAAACCAACAGGATTTTTGAGGCTCCGTTTTCCATTGTCTCCTTATATGGCTGTGAATGCGAGAGGAATGAGCCTGCCCTTTCTGTCGTTTCCCCAAGGTGTCTGCAGCATTGTGACGTATTTGTAGGCATATCATTGGAAGATTGACCATAAGAGACCACATTTTCCAGGTGTCCGCCCGGTGTCCTCCGTCGAAATTGGTGCGTCTTTTTCAGCTGCTGGTATTTTTCCATGCGATTCTGAGGGGAAAGCAGGCTTCCACGAACTGCATATCAATGAAGAGATATGTGAAAAAACACCTTGAGGATTGATTCCAAACAACGTTTGCCATGTTTCGGTCGATATTATGGAGTTAATTCGGAAAAAAAGATTCTACACAAAGATTCTTTCAGGAAAAACTGAACATTTGCTATGTAACTGAGAGTCTTCTCATTGAAAACATCCGAAGCTCTTCAAAGGTAAATGATTTTATTTATTTGGTTATCTGGTTTTTGTGAAAATGTTGCGTGCTAAATGCTACTCAAAATGCTAAGCTAGCTTAGTATACTCTTACACAAATTAGTGATTTGCTATGGTTCAAAAGCATATTTTGAAAATCTGAGATGACAGTGTTGTTAAGAAAAGGCTAAGCTTGAGAGCAGGCGCATTATTTTCATTTTATTTGCGATTTTCAGAAATCGTTAACGTTGCGTTATGCTAATGAGCCTGAGGCTTTATTCACGATCCCGGATCCGGGATGGGGAGTATCAAGAGGTTCAAACAGATCACCGGACCTCTGGCAGTCTCTATGGGGGTGCCACAGGCTTCAATCCTCGGGCCGACTCTTTTCTCTGTATACATCAATGATGTCGCTCTTGCTGCTGGTGAGACTCTGATCCACCTCTACGCAGACGACACCATTCTGTATACTTCTGGACCTTCTTTGGACACTGTGTTAACTAACCTCCAGAGCTTCAATGCCATACAACTCTCCTTCCGTGGCCTCCAACAGCTCTTAAATGCAAGTAAAACTAAATGCATGCTCTTCAACCGATCGCTGCCCACACCTGCCCGCCCGTCCAGCATCACTACTCTGGACAGTTCTGACTTAGAATATGTGGACAACTACAAATACCTAGTTGTCTGGTTAGACTGTAAACTCTCCTTCCAGACTCACATTAAGGATCTCCAATCCAAAATTAAATCTAGAATCGGCTTCCTATTTCGTAACAATGCCTCCTTTACTCATGGTGCCAAACATACCCTCGTAAAAGTGACCATCCTACCTATCCTTGACTTTGGCGATGTCATTTACAAAATAGCATCCAACACTCTACTCAGCAAATTAGATGCAGTCTATCACAGTGCCATCTATTTTGTTACCAAAGCCACATATACTACCCACCACTGCGACCTGTATGCTCTTGCTGTTTGGCCCTCGCTTCATATTCGTTGTCAAACCCACTGGCTCCAGGTAATCTATAAGTCTTTGCTAGGTAAAGCACCGCCTATCTCAGCTCACTGGTCACCCTAGCAGTACCCACCCATAGCACGCGCTCCAGCAGGTATATTTCACTGGTCTCTCCCAAAGCCAATTCCTACTTTGGCCGCCTTTCCTTCCAGTACTCTGCTGCCAATGACTGGAATGAACTGCAAAAATCACTGAAACTGGAGACTCATATCTCCCTCACTAGCTTTAAGCACCAGCTGTCAGAGCAGCTCACAGATCACTGCCCCTGTACATAGCTCATCTTTAAATAGCCCATCCAACTACCTCATCCCCATACTGTTGTTTACTTGATTGATTTAGCTCCTTTGCACCCCAGTATTTCTACTTGCACACTCATCTTCTGCACATCTATCACTCCAGTGTTTAATTGCTATTGCCTTACCTCCCTTGTCCGAGCTCATTTGCACACATTGTATATAGACTTAAATAAAATAAAAATAAAAAAGAACTCCTCTCCCCTATTTGACCTACATAGTTTGTATATGTATTGATATGTTATTTTTATTGATGTAGTTCTGTTCTTGTCTATTAATGTTCTGTATTATGTGTCATGTTTAATGTTTTGTGTGGATCCCAGGAAGAGTAGCTGCTGCTTTTGCAACAGCTAATGAGGTTCCAAATAAAATACCAAATACCAAGAAACACAAAAAATGATCAACTTCACCAATTCAACAGCACCCAACTCCCTCACCCAACCCGAAACCACACATGGGCCAGCCAAAAGGTAGGGATCCACTTTCTCCCAAAATGTCACCCCTACTGGACCAGAATCATCTTTATCATGACCATCACCACACCTGCCACCTCAGGTAATTCATCCTTATTCCCATCCAATTCACCTCCAGTGCTACTGGAGTACGGCTCTGTTTGTACTTGATGCCAAAATTCCTCGACACACTCCTTCCTCACTGTCCTAAAGGAAGGTCAAGTCCATCAGTGGGCTGATGTCCATTGTCCACATTTTTCTGTTTTCCAGCTCCAAAATTTTGCTTTTGGGTCTAGAAAATGTACAGATCTTGTACACTACTGAAATTTGGTCACTGATGGTGAAATGTCATCACATTTCCTAAGGATATGCCTGCTCTATGTGGCAGAGTTAACTTTGAAAATGAGGCATGATACAACCGCCCATTATAGCCATTACAAGCAATGTGATTAAAACAAAAATAAGTAGTGAGTGAAGTACAGTCTGATCAATAAATCATTGTCTCCTCTCTCTGCTTCCTACTCTTTTCTCTCTCTCCTTCTCGTGGTTTGTGATAACAGGCTACAGCTACTCTACTGTATTAACAATCTAGAACTGCCTGGGAGTGCAGTCTGTATCAATTATATGATTCTATTACTTAATATATGACTCAGGAGCCAAGCCTCTTTTAGCCCATTTCCAGAAATCCTCTTCCACAGTAGTCCTTTATTTGTTTTCATTTCATTAGCTTTAATTTTAGATACCTAATTTCTAATATATTAATGTTTATGTCAATAGTAGATTCTCCTAAAAATAAATAATGTAGACGCTACACAGCTTCTAGCTTTCTGTAGCTAAGATAGAAACTAGTTATGCAAGTTTCCAAACGCCTTTCTCGCATTAATAAATATTAGACGTGGAGGTGTTTCTCAAATGAGAAGTTGCAGAAGAGACCGGGTGTTCAAAATAGGCCACACAGAAAGGAGGTCTCGGTTTGGTTGACTAATGCCTCAAGCTTAGCAGAGCATTTTTAAAGCCAGAAGAGGGAAATAAAATGACAGTACTGTAGGCTGCAGTATGGTGTTCCTGCTGGTTATAAGCCCAGAGAAGTTGTCTCTGATTATACCCATATTTTGTACTTTGCCTATTGATTCTAGCAGCAGAAGAAGAGGTGAGGGGGAGAGAAAAACCCTTTTGTATTCCTCAGAGGAGAACAGGCTTGCCACTACCCACATAGCACTTGAGAGAAACTGCTAGATCTATTTACATAACTATCCTCTACCCACACTGCTCTCTAGACAATTTGAGGAGAAAAGGAGGTCAGAGAGGATGAGGTGGGAACATGAGATGCCTTCAGCAACTGTAGATCCACCGTAGAGTGACTAAGGAAATCACACAAGCTACTGAAAAATGTGTATATACAATACTGCCCATGGAGCTGAATGGATTCTGTGTCGGTTTATCTTTGTCTAGCCGTTATGGTTAGTACTTAGGGATCATTGGCACTTTAAAAAGCAATAAACATCTTCAGTTGAGAGGTGCAATAACATTCTGTTATTTATCTGACATCATATCATCTGCTGCCTACTATCACTATTTGGATAAGAGCAGTAAATGTATAGTGATGTTGATTGAGGTAATGGTCTCCTTATGGAACAGAACAAACACAATAAAACTGGAGTAGGGCCCTCGAGGTATGGAGGCTTCAGACTAGTCTAGATTGCTCAGGTCTTCACCAACTTTTGTTTCAGTTGTTTGAAAGTCGACAAAGTCACGGCATCGCATCAATGATTGCTACTGTTTGTGTTCATGCTCTAATAAAACAAGGCCAAGGACAAACCTCCACAGTAAATTCATTCTGAATAGGAGAGCGGACATAGAAGAGCATGCTAAATGTGATGATCAGTCACCATACAGTAAGTGCTAAATGTGATGATCAGTCACCATACAGTAAGTGCTAAATGTGATGATCAGTCACCATACAGTAAGTGCTAGATGTGATGATCAGTCACCATACAGTAAGTGCTAAATGTGATGATCAGTCCCCATACAGTAAGTGCTAAATGTGATGATCAGTCACCATACAGTAAGTGCTAAATGTGATGATCAGTCACCATACAGTAAGTGCTAGATGTGATGATCAGTCACCATACAGTAAGTGCTAAATGTGATGATCAGTCACCATACAGTAAGTGCTAAATGTGATGATCAATCACCATACAGTAAGTGCTAGATGTGATGATCAGTCACCATACAGTAAGTGCTAAATGTGATGATCAGTCACCATACAGTAAGTGCTAAATGTGATGATCAGTCACCATACAGTAAGTGCTAAATGTGATGATCAGTCACCATACAGTAAGTGCTAAATGTGATGATCAGTCACCATACAGTAAGTGCTAAATGTGATGATCAGTCACCATACAGTAAGTGCTAGATGTGAGATGTTACCCCACTCTTCCACCAAGGCACCTGCAAATGGCCCTAGCCCTCACCCTCCGATCCAACAGGTCCCAGACGTGCTCAATGGGATTGAGATCCGGGCTCTTCGCTGGCCATGGCAGAACACTGACATTCCTGTCTTGCAGGAAATCACGCACAGAATGAGTAGTATGCCTGGTGGCATTGTCATGCTGGAGGGTCATGTCAGGATGAGCCTGCAGGAAGGGTGCCACATGAGGGAGGAGGATGTCGTCCCTGTAACGCACAGCGTTGAGACTGCCTGCAATGACAACAAGCTCAGTCCGATGACACTGCCCCAGACCATGACGGACCCTCCACCTCCAAATCGATCCCTCTCCAGAGTACATGCTCATTCAACGATAAACGTGAATCCGACCATCACCTCTGGTGAGGCAAAACCGCGAATCGTCAGTGAAGAGCACTTTTTGTCAGTCCTGTCTGGTTTAGCAACGGTGGGTTTGTGCCCATAGGCGACGTTGTTGCCAGTGATGTCTGCTTTACAACAGGCCTACAAGCCCTCAGTCCAGCCTCTCTCATCCTATAACGGACAGTCTGAGCATTGATGGAGGGATTGTGTGTTCCTGGTGTAACTGGAGCAGTTGTTGTTGCCATCCTGTACCTGTCCCGCAGGTGTGATGTTCGGATGTACCGATCCTGTGCAGGTGTTGCTACACGTGGTCTGCCACTGCGAGTATGATCAGCTGTCCGTCCTGTCTCCCTGTAGTGCTGTCTTAGGCGTCTCACAGTACGGACATTGCAATTTATTTCCCTGGCCACATATGTAGTCCTCATGCCTCCCTGCAGCATGCCTAAGGCACGTTCATGCAGATGAGCAGGGACCATGGGCATCTTTATTTTGGTGTTTTTCAGAGTCAATAGAAAGGTCTCTTTAGTGTCCTAAGTTTTCAGAACTGTGACCTTAATTGCCTAAGCTGTTAGGCTTAACAACCGTTCCACAGGTGCATGTTCATTAATTGTTTATGGTTCATTGAACAAGCATGGGAAACAGTGTTTAAACCCTTTACAATGAAGATCTGTGAAGTTATTTGGATTTTTACGAACTATCTTTGAAAAACAGGGTCCTGAAAAAGATTATAAAGGAGTTTGTTTAGAGTTGGGCTGTGTGTTAGGAAGTTAATATAATAATATTGTGTATTGTAATGGATTTCTCAAGAGCTCATTTTCATAAACGTTTACCTCGTAGGGGTATTCTTTTTACTGATGCCTAAGGAAGTGCTTGCAATTACACAGACATAAAATAAGTAGCTAACTATAGCTCCCTCAAAATAACTAATGCGTACATTTTAAATGATGTATGAGGCCTTCGGTCAAAGACCAAAATATCTTGCTGTAATTATGTTTTAATCATATCCCGGTGGGGTAGCAGAGGATTATAACACACCTGGGGTGTGTTTGCCCAAAACATTCTTCAACTTTCTAGAACAGACTTTGAGGTACATTGACTCCGTTTGGTGAATGTGGAGGGGTGTGGCTTGAAGCAATGAATGAAAGTTTTTTAGGCGTAGCGGCCATGCTGACAGCGTTCCCCAACCAACAACCCAACCCCTCACTGGTCGTTCAACTGGTCGTTCAGAACAGCACCGTTATGTTTCACACCTTTTTTTTGTATTGAACGCATCCCTGTCAAATAAATAAAACATTTCCGGAGACCTTCTCCCTTACCTCACCTCGCTCATCAACTCATCCCTGACCGCTGGCTACGTCCCTTCCGTCTTCAAGAGAGCGAGAGTTGCACCCCTTCTGAAAAACCTACACTCGATCCCTCCGATGTCAACAACTACAGACCAGTATCCCTTCTCTCTTTTCTCTCCAAAACTCTTGAACGTGCCGTCCTTGGCCAGCTCTCCCGCTATCTCTCTCAGAATGACCTTCTTGATCCAAATCAGTCAGGTTTCAAGACTAGTCATTCAACTGAGACTGCTCTTCTCTGTATCACGGAGGCGCTCCGCACTGCTAAAGCTAACTCTCTCTCCTCTGCTCTCATCCTTCTAGACCTATCGGCTGCCTTCGATACTGTGAACCATCAGATCCTCCTCTCCACCCTCTCCGAGTTGGGCATCTCCGGCGCGGCCCACGCTTGGATTGCGTCCTACCTGACAGGTCGCTCCTACCAGGTGGCGTGGCGAGAATCTGTCTCCTCACCACGCGCTCTCACCACTGGTGTCCCCCAGGGCTCTGTTCTAGGCCCTCTCCTATTCTCGCTATACACCAAGTCACTTGGCTCTGTCATAACCTCACATGGTCTCTCCTATCATTGCTATGCAGACGACACACAATTAATCTTCTCCTTTCCCCCTTCTGATGACCAGGTGGCGAATCGCATCTCTGCATGTCTGGCAGACATATCAGTGTGGATGACGGATCACCACCTCAAGCTGAACCTCGGCAAGACGGAGCTGCTCTTCCTCCCGGGGAAGGACTGCCCGTTCCATGATCTCGCCATCACGGTTGACAACTCCATTGTGTCCTCCTCCCAGAGCGCTAAGAACCTTGGCGTGATCCTGGACAACACCCTGTCGTTCTCAACCAACATCATGGCGGTGGCCCGTTCCTGTAGGTTCATGCTCTACAACATCCGCAGAGTACGACCCTGCCTCACACAGGAAGCGGCGCAGGTCCTAATCCAGGCACTTGTCATCTCCCGTCTGGATTACTGCAACTCGCTGTTGGCTGGGCTCCCTGCCTGTGCCATTAAACCCTACAACTCATCCAGAACACCGCAGCCCGTCTGGTGTTCAACCTTCCCAAGTTCTCTCACGTCACCCCGCTCCTCCGCTCTCTCCACTGGCTTCCAGTTGAAGCTCGCATCCGCTACAAGACCATGGTGCTTGCCTACGGAGCTGTGAGGGGAACGGCACCGCAGTACCTCCAGGCTCTGATCAGGCCCTACACCCAAACAAGGGCACTGCGTTCATCCACCTCTGGCCTGCTCGCCTCCCTACCACTGAGGAAGTACAGTTCCCGCTCAGCCCAGTCAAAACTGTTCGCTGCTCTGGCCCCCCAATGGTGGAACAAACTCCCTCACGACGCCAGGACAGCAGAGTCAATCACCACCTTCCGGAGACACCTGAAACCCCACCTCTTCAAGGAATACCTAGGATAGGATAAGTAATCCTTCTCCCCCCTTAAATGATTTAGATGCACTATTGTAAGTGGCTGTTCCACTGGATGTCAGAAGGTGAATTCACCAATTTGTAAGTCGCTCTGGATAAGAGCGTCTGCTAAATGACTTAAATGTAAATGTAATGTAAATATAATGTGTCCTTAAAGCTGTATAAACACATTACCTTAGAGTACTCCTCATATACAATCTCCATTGATGCACACACTGTAAGACCCATGTGACAAGGTCTTGGCAAGGGTTCACTGGTCAGCGATGCTGGACTGGCGAGGTGTCACAGTCCTCCGGATGGCTCCAGGTGGGATTCACAGCTGTCCTCAAATAACCCCTCACATAGCCATAAGAGATTTACTGGACCTGAGAAAAAGACTGCGGTCGGATATCCAGGCAGGTGGCACTGGATCAACACACACACACACACGTGATAAACACACACATAGGCCTACGCATGCACAAACACATACGTCCAATTGCCAGGACTACTGAGCCAGGAGATACCCCTGCCATCCCAGGATTAAATGTGACATTTTCGGTTCTCCCAAAGGACTTTTCCCCTGTGTGAGACATGTTCTTCTGCAGTTATAAAATGTCATATATGTGGCTTTCATGTACAGAGAATCAGAGGTAGCTGTCAGTTTACAGGAGAGCTGTCAAGAGTGACATGTGAGGCTAGAATCATAATGGAGTGATTCGTGAGAATCGCACCTTTGAAGAGACAAGTATCTCTCTGGGTATCTCTGGGCTCAAGGGCACCTGTTTACATAGATCGGCCTGGCTAACCTAGAAAACTGGGACACAAAGAGCTGGAGGACGTCTGTGCTTATTCTGACTTTCTTATTACAGTCCCTCCCTCTCTGCTCATGTGAAGTCTGTGTAAATTCATATGAGCTACTATCTTCCTCCTTCCTAAATCCTTGCTGTTTTTTTTTTATCACCTTCAGTATAGCACTCATAATACTCTGATTAAGTGCTGACCATACGACCCAGTCATGATAAAAACATACAGCCTTAATATGTTAATGAGCCTGTGACCTGTGACCTGCTCTCTGTTCCAAAGAGAAAAGAGAAACGGGTCAGTGGCTAAATAAAGAAAGCCAGGGAACTAGAAAAGGCCCCAGCAGAGAGAGAGAGAGGTACCCTCCTTGGCTCAGACTGGAGTAATCTGTGTCGCAGCACTGCTATTATTAGTGTCGCAGCCGGCTAGAGAAATATGAGAGACCCACACAGGGAACAGCAACAGGCAGCTGTAAATTTAGAGAGAGGGTCACCAGAGACCAGCGTTCCCCAACGGATTACTGGGCACCAAGGGTGTGTGTAGGAGTGTGCAGCAAAGCTAGAGACCAGGCTGGAGTGTGAAAAAGAGAGATAGGAGAGAGAGGTGTTTGTCAGTGTGTGCCCACATGAGTTTGTATAAGTTTGTGTTTTTCTTAGTGTTAAGAGTTGAAAGAGCAAGTCATGTTTGTTATTCAAGTACATGTGACTAGCTGAGCACAGGGAAAATAACTATCACTAATAATGTTACTGTGTGTGTCTCAGTTTCATCCTCGCCTGTCCTGTTCTTTCTCATATCCTCCCAACCAGCTCTCCCATTACAATGTAAAGTGCCTCCTTGTCAAGTCATGAAAAGTAAAGCTTTAGCTGTGGGAAGCTACATTCCTTTATTGACAATAGGGACTCTGGAAAGCAAAGGCTGCAGTGTTCTAGTTATGCCCTCAGAGATACATTCGTGTGCAGAGGGATCCTCTGAAGTTTGTTTAAGGGAATTCATTGTAGTGTGTTCTCAAAGCTCATAGGGCAGGAGAATGCACAACCAGTAGTGTGCATGAGTATTCTATTCTGGTGTCACTCCAGTGACTACAAATCCACCACAAAGCCATAGATACAACGCCATTTAATGACCAGTCAGACATGGAAGTCATGGGATCTACCCACCTGAACATGCGTGTAGTGTCTTACATTTGATGATAACACGAACTTAAGCACAAGACTGCTGTTTATGGTAACTCCAGGCTTTTGAAATGGAAGTCGGAATGTGGAACAATTCTGGAATAATAAAATGTAAGAGGATCTGTAGACTGTTGAATGCTTAATGAATGTTACATTCTCAGGATGCATCCAGAACCAGTCAAACCTGATCCTGTGCCTGGAAAAGCCTCCCCTGCAGTAGATACAATTGCAATTTGCTGCTTGCAGAAAGGTTGATGAACACCTTAAGGTTTGTACTGGATGTAATTGCTCATGTTATACAATAGTACATACAGAGTAGACCAATGGAATTTGGCTTTAACATGTAATTTCCTTATTTTGCAAGTAAAATGGAATTCCAAGTTTGTTGTGCTAAGAATTTGTAGTCATATTATTTGTTACACTCTTTGACAGGGCTGTTCCCAAATAACCTTAGGTATTTGAGGGATTAGGACATCTGAAAATGTCCATACATGTTTAAAATATACTAATTCATATCAAAATATTAGCTAATTAATGAGGCAAAGAGCTAGGGGTGATGTATAATGATTCTGGATACAGCCATTTGGTGAACATAAGACATTGGCGTGTCACGAAACACTAAACCAGTCTGAATGTACAAAACTACTGACACTGAACCAGTGAAGGCGAGCCATGATACTATACTGAACCCAGTACTAACATTCAAACAGTGTGCCCCAAAACACTGACATACTACACAGACCATGGGCTCTTCATGTGTAAACATCATACAAACACAGTGTCTATAATGCAACATTAAACGGTCCACTCCAAAGCAAAACACCTAAAGACACAATGACCTCAAATAAGATGAATAATATCACCTGCTCCCCTGTCCAAACCCTCTATAGCAGAGCTTTCATTTCAATTATATACACATTTACATGTTACAGTGCGATTTTTAATTCATATTGACACATTGTTCCACTGAAGTACCGACTGAGTTTCTGCTGCTCAGCTAAATAAGGTGAGCATAAATGCAGCACTGTCAACCCATAAATATGGCGACCATTTTGGATAGTCTTTACCAGCATGGATGCATATTGGACGTCCTCTATTCAGTCTTCGAACACAATGCAAAAATTGGCAAGTAATCACAATCTGTCCACAACAAGTCTTTTCGGGGGTCATCTGTTACATTACAGTACCATGCTCAGCCCCAATGGACTCTGGGAAGAGAGGGTGTCGTCTCTCTGTTCTTAGTTCTGATTGGTTCTCTCTATATAGAGACAACTTAAAAACTAACAGAACAGAAAATACTAGAAAATAAGAGGTACAGGAGAAAACCTCTTCAGCAATTTTCCAGTGTTTCACACTTGTGTGTTTCAGTAGTCTTCTCCACTTCAACGGGAGACAGTGAGTCTCAGTGTCTTGTTAGCTCAGTACTCTGTCCCTCCCAGCCCCATCCTTTCTCTCTCTCCGTCTCCTACTGGGCTCTGGTCAGTCCTGCTGGTGCCCTGGTCCAGAGTTCCTCAGAGGTGAGAGGACGTGGAGAAGCACAGCTTCAGGGTGTAGGGGTTAGAGCCATCTGGAAAAGGTCAGACACACTGGGTTACACACCTACTATACACACACTCACACATATTCCCACACATAAACAAACACACATGCTCACATGGCATGCCCACACACATGTTCACCCTGTTGGGGACATTGGCAGGGAGAATTCTGAACACAGCAGCGTTAAGTCTGGTCTGAGAAGAGAAAAAGGTGTGCAGCAGATGGTGCACAGACTCCGGTCCTAGTGTGCTCCCTCCCCCCACCCCCCACACACACACACACCAAGGGCCAGGCTGAAACACCTGTGGAGCCAACCAACAGAGAGGATAAATATTGTGAAAACCAACCACCTGCTTCTAGAGCAGACAGCATTGACAGCATTCTCCCCCTTGGATTTTATAACATGTCCCCCATGTTATTTCACTCAGGAATAATAGTGGGGCAATAAGACAGGCTAGGCCAGTGCAGTAAAGGGCCAGTGCAGTAAAGGGCCAGTGCAGTAAAGGGCCAGTGCAGTAAAGGGCCAGTGCAGTAAAGGGCCAGTGCAGTAAAGGGACAGTGCAGTAAAGGGCCAGTGCAGTAAAGGGCCAGTGCAGTAAAGGGCCAGTGAAGTAAAGGGCCAGTGCAGTAAAGGGCCAGTGCAGTAAAGGGCCAGTGCAGTAAAGGGCCAGTGCAGTAAAGGGCCAGTGTAGTAAAGGGCCAGTGCAGTAAAGGGCCAGTGCAGTAAAGGGACAGTGCAGTAAAGGGACAGTGCATTAAAGGGAAAGGGGTAAATTGAATGTAAGATAGGATTTAGTCTTCAGGTCTTCATGTAAATTTGGTCTGAATCCAATTTCTCTGGGCATTTCTCTGACTATGTGACACACTCAGTTATCCTGCTGAGAGTGACTACTAACGGTGGAGTGTTTGGTGCTAGAGTGCGGCCACTGTTGAGGAAAGCAAGGCCATCTGGTCACTTACTTGGTATTCTGATCTGGTAGTGGTTTAGGACGGTCAAGACCTCAACCGCGTGCGTCTTGGAGTCAAACTCTAACAACCCAGAGATAGTTTTGGAGGAGGCTGATGACAAGAGAGGACAGTAGGACAACTTAAGTATGGCAGTACAGCTAACTCCTTCAACAGCCTAACAAAATAAAAAAAGTGAACAAAATTATAAACTTACGCTTTGCATCAAACATCTTGAACTTGGTGAAACCCGGCACATCATGCTCTGAGCATAGCTGTAAGAAATCAAACAACAGTCAACAAGGGCAGCTGAGACAACGCTCATGTTTTTCTAACCACATCCACAAGATGGAGCTCTTTAGTCAAACTACAGAGATCATTGACAGTGAATGACTGGTAGATACATCAGTGGTCCGCTTCTTCTATGTAAGTAATTGTTCAGCAAAATAGTTTAATCTCTTAGGCCTCCTATCCACCAAACATCAGATATCCACCTTCCTTCCAAGATCCAGCTGGCCCTCTGAAATGTAGGGGGAGGGGCTTGTAATAGTGCAGCTCACAGGATGAGAGTCAACGCTAAACCCTACCCCATACAGACCTCAGAAACCCTTCTCTATTCCCTATTCCCCAGAAACCCTGTCATTCCAGCCATAACCTCAGCAGCTGGTACTTTCAGATGGGACGTTGCAGTAGTGCAGCTCACAGGATGGGAGTTAACCATAAACCTTACCTATGTCCCGTCCCGTCCCCTAACCTTGACCCACAAACCCTCAGGCTTCTGCTCACATCCTATCGCTACCATTGCCATCATTACAGCCCTACCCTCAGTAGCTGGTCCTCCGAGATGCAGGGAGGAACGTTGTAGTAGTGCAACACACAGGAGGGTGGCTGGATGATGTTCTTGGAGGCCTGGCCTTGGCTGGTGAAGCGGTTGTTCCGGGTCATGGCAAAGTCCTTATAGCTGCTGCTGCCGTCCTCCAGTTCAAACACCTGACTGGGAATGACCGCATGCTGCTTGGACACACTGGAGAGGGAGAGGGAGAGAGACATGGAGAGTAAGGGAATGGAATACAAAGAATGAGTGAAAAGATACTAGTTAATAACATTAATTCCGTGGTTGAATACTGCAGGTGCTAAGATATCCTCTAACATGCTAACAAGGACACTCACCAGACATTAAGCCGCTTGCCAAACACCTTGATGCTGTTGAGGTGAGTGATGGCCCTGTCCACTGCATACTCATCCCCCATCTCTACTAGGGCAGTGCCCGGGACACTCTTCATGAACTTCACCTGCCACACACACAGATTTAGACACATGATGTGCATAGCAAGCCTCAAATACTATATAGCTACATACACCTTTAGCACAGTGGTTCTCAAACCTCTCCTCGGGGCCAGCCAGACATTTCACAATTTTGTTTCACCCTGAACTAGCTAACCTGATTGACTTAGTCAAGGGCTTGATAATTAGTTGACAATTTGAATCAAATCAAATTTTATTAGTCACATGCACTGAATACAACAGTGAAATGCTTACTTACAAGCCCCTAACCAACAATGCAGTTTAAAAAATACCAATAAGAATAAGAAATAAAATAAATAAAAGGAACAAGTAAGTAAGTAACAGCAGCAGTAAAATAACAATAGCGAGACTACACCGGTTAGTCGAGGTAATATGTACATGTAGGTTTATTTATTTATTTAATTTAACCTTTATTTAACTAGGCATGTCATTTAAGAACAAATTCTTATTTACAACGACGGCCTAGGAAAAGTGGGTTAACTGCTTTGTTCAGGGGCAGAACAACAGATTTTTACCTTGTCAGCTCAGGGATTCAATCTAGCAACCTTTCAGTTACAGGCCCAACCCTCTAACCACTAGGCTACATGCCGGTAGAGTTATTAAAGTGACTATGCATAGATAATAACAGAGAGTAGCAGCAGCGTAAAAGAGGGGTTGGGGGGGGGGGCAATGGAAATAGTCTGGCTTGCCATTTGATTAGATGTTCAGCAGTCTTATGGCTTGGGGGTAGACGCTGTTTAGAAGCCTCTTGGACCTAGACTTGGCGCTCCTGTACCGCTGCTGTGCGGTAGCAGAGAGAACAGTCTATGACTTGGGTGGCTGGATTATTTGACTATTTTTAGGGCCTTCCTCTGACACCGCCTGGTGTAGAGGTCCTGGATGGCAGGCAGCTTGGCACCAGTGATATACTGGCACTACCCTCTGTAGTGCCTTGCGGTCGGAGGCTGAGCAGTTGCCATTACCAGGCAGTGATGCAACCAGTCAGGATGCTCTCGATGGTGCAGCTGTAGAAACTTTTGAGGATCTGAGGACCCATGACAAATCTTTTCAGTCTCCTGAGGGGAACAGGTTTTGTCGTGCCCTCTTCACAACTGTCTTGGTGTGTTTGGACCATGTTAGTTTGTTGTTGATGTGGACACCAAGGAACTTGAAGTTCTACAAGACCCTGCTAGGTAAAGTCCCCCCTTATCTCAGCTTGCTGGTCACCATAGCATCTCCCACCTGTAGCACACATCTCCCACCTGTAGCCCACCTGTAGCACACGCTCCAGCAGGTATATCTCTCTAGTCACCCCCAAAACCAATTCCTTCTTTGGCCGCCTCTCCTTCCAGTTCTCTGCTGCCAATGACTGGAACGAACTACAAAAATCTCTGAAACTGGAAACACTTATCTCCCTCACTAGCTTTAAGCACCAACTCTCAGAGCAGCTCACAGATTACTGCGCCTGTACATATGTCATGTCTTGTTATGTCTGTTCCTGTCCTTTCTCTTCATTCTCTCTCTCTGCTGGTCTTTTTAGGTTACCTTCTCTGTCTCTCATCCCTCAGCTGTTCTACATTTCTCCTAACTAGCTCATTCTCTCTTTCCCCACCTGTTCTCTCTTCCCCCTCTGATTAGGTCTCTATTTCTTTCTCTGTTCCTGCTACTTTCAGTGTCTGATTCTTGTTTGTGTTTTTTGATGCCAGAAGCAAGCTGTCGTCTCGTTTGCTTCCACCTTGTCCTGTCCTGTCGGAGTCTGCATGGCAGGTGCAACCTGCCTTATACTACGTTCTTTTGTTCCATTGACTACGTTGGAAGAGGATTTATGCCATTCCTGTTTTTTATTAAAGAACTCTGTTTTCTGTTAAAACCGCGTTTGGGTCTTCACTCAAGTTCATAACAGAAGAATCAGACCAAGAATGGACCCAGCGGCTCCGGACCCTTTTCACTCCGCCGTCGAGATCCAGGGAGCGATGCTAGGCAGACACGAGGAGGAATTGTCTGCTGCTCAACATGCCGTTGAGACCCTGGCCGTCCAAGTCTCCGACCTCACAAGACGGGTTCACCAACTCCACCTCGATCCACCGCCCACTTCCAGGGTTTCCGAGTCTCCGGAGCCCAGGATCAACAACCCGCCGTGTTACTCTGGGGAGCCCACTGAGTGCCGCTCATTCCTCACTCAGTGTGATGTGGTGTTCTCTCTCCAGCCCAACACTTACTCCAGGAGCGCAGCCCGCATCGCCTACGTCATTTCTCTCCTTACCGGACGGGCGCGTGAGTGGGGCACGGCAGTCTGGGAGGCGAGGGCTGAGTGTATTAACCAGTATCAGGACTTTAAGGAGGAGATGATACGGGTTTTTGACCGTTCTGTTTTTGGCGAGGAGGCTTCCAGGGCCCTGTCTTCCCTATGTCAGGGGAATAGATCCATAACGGATTATTCTATTGAGTTTCGCACTCTCGCTGCCTCTAGTGACTGGAACGAGCCGGCTTTGCTCGCTCGTTTTCTGGAGGGTCTCCACGTCGAGGTTAAGGATGAGATCCTCTCCCGGGAGGTTCCTTCCAGTCTGGACTCCTTAATAGCTCTCGCTATTCGCATAGAGCGACGGTTTGATCTTCGTCGCCGAGCTCGTGGAAAGGAGCTCACGTTCTCCGTTGCTCCCCTCTCCACATCACTGCCACCTGCCGCATCACTGCCACCCTCCCCCGCCGGCTCGGATGCTGAGCCTATGCAGCTGGGGGGTATTCACATCTCTGCTAAGGAGAGGGAACGGAGAATCACCAATCGCCTCTGTCTCTACTGCGGCTCCGCTGGTCATTTTGTCACCTCATGTCCAGTAAGGGCCAGAGCTCATCAGTAAGAGGAGGGCTACTGGTGAGCGCAACTACTCAGGCCTCTCCTTCTGGATCACGCACTACCTTTCCGGTCCATCTCCGCTGGCCCGGTTCATCTGCTTCCTGCAGTGCCTTGATAGACTCTGGGGCGGAGGGCTGTTTTATGGACGAGACCTGGGCTCGGGAACATGACATTCCTCTCAGACAGTTAGGGGAGCCCAGGGCCTTGTTCGCTTTAGATGGTAGTTCTCTCCCCAAGATTCAGCGTGAGACGCTGCCTTTAACCCTCACTGTCTCTGGTAATCATAGCGAAACCATTTCTTTTTTAATTTTTCGTTCACCTTTTACACCTGTTGTTTTGGGTCATCCCTGGCTAGTGCGCCATAACCCTTCTATTAATTGGTCTAGTAATACTATCCTATCCTGGAATGTTTCTTGTCATGTAACCTGTTTAATGTCTGCTATCCCTCCTGTTTCCTCTGTCTCTTCTTCACACGAGGAGCCTGGCGATTTGACAGGGGTGCCGGAGGAGTATCACGATCTGCGCACGGTGTTCAGTCGTTCCAAGGCCACTTCTCTCCCTCCACACCGGTCGTATGACTGTAGTATTGATCTCCTTCCGGGAACTACTCCCCCGGGTAGATTATACTCTCTGTCGGCTCCCGAACGTAAGGCTCTCGAGGATTATTTGTCGGTTTCGCTCGACGCCGGTACCATAGTCTCCTCCTCCTCCCCGCCGGCGCGGGGTTCTTTTTTGTTCAGAAGAAGGACGGGTCCCTGCGCCCATGCGTGGATTATCGAGGGCTGAATGACATAACAGTTAAGAATCGTTATCCGCTTCCTCTTATGTCTTCAGCCTTCGAGATCCTGCAGGGAGCCAGGTTTTTCACCAAATTGGACCTTCGTAACGCCTACCATCTCGTGCGCATCAGGGAGGGGGACGAGTGGAAGACGGCGTTTAACACTCCGTTAGGGCACTTTGAATACCGGGTTCTTCCTTTCGGCCTCGTTAACGCTCCAGCTGTCTTTCAGGCACTAGTTAACGACGTCCTGAGAGACATGCTGAACATTTTTGTTTTCGTTTACATGGATGATATCCTGATTTTTTCACCGTCTCTCTCGATTCATGTTCAGCACGTGCGATCCTCCAGCGCCTTTTGGAGAACTGTCTTTATGTGAAGGCTGAGAAGTGCACTTTTCATGCCGCCTCTGTCCCTTTCTCGGTTCCGTTATTTCCGCTGAGGGCATTAAGATGGATCCCGCTAAGGTCCAGGCTGTCATTGATTGGCCCGTTCCTAAGTCACGCGTGAGCTGCAGCGCTTTCTGGGCTTCGCTAATTTCTACCGTCGTTTCATCCGTAATTTCGGTCAGGTGGCAGCTCCTCTCACAGCCCTTACTTCTGTTAAGACGTGCTTTAAGTGGTCCGTTTCCGCCCAGGGAGCTTTTGATCTTCTTAAGAATCGTTTTACATCCGCACCTATTCTTGTTACACCTGACATCTCTAGACAGTTTGTTGTTGAGGTTGACGCGTCAGAGGTGGGCGTGGGAGCCATTCTTTCTCAGCGCTCTCTCTCTGACGGCAAGGTCCATCCTTGCGCGTTTTTCTCTCATCGCTTATCGCCGTCAGAACGTAACTATGATGTTGGTAATCGCGAACTGCTCGCCATCCGCTTAGCCCTAGGCGAATGGCGACAGTGGTTGGAGGGGGCGACCGTTCCTTTTGTCGTTTGGACTGACCATAGGAACCTTGAGTACATCCGTTCAGCCAAACGACTTAATGCGCGTCAGGCTCGTTGGGCTCTGTTTTTCGCTCGTTTCGAGTTTGTTATTTCTTATCGTCCGGGCTCAAAAACACCAAACCTGATGCTTTATCTCGTCTCTTCAGTTCTTCTGAGGTCTCCACCGACCCCGATGGGATTCTCCCTGAGGGGCGTGTTGTCGGGTTGACTGTCTGGGGAATTGAGAGGCAGGTAAAGCAAGCACTCGCTCACACTCCGTCGCCGCGAGCTTGCCCTAGGAACCTTCTGTTCGTTCCCGTTCCTACTCGTCCGGCCGTTCTTCAGTGGGCCCACTCTGCCAAGTTAGCCGGCCACCCCGGCCTTCGGGTACGCTCGCTTCCATTCGCCAGCGTTTCTGGTGGCCCACTTCGATTTGTCGCCGCTTGTTCGGTCTGCGCGCAGACTAAATCTGGGAACTCTCCTCCTGCCGGCCGTCTCAGACCGCTTCCCATTCCCTCTCGACCGTGGTCTCACATCGCTTTAGATTTTATCACCGGACTGCCTTCATCAGCGGGGAAGACAGTTATTCTTACGGTTGTCGATAGATTCTCTAAGGCGGCTCATTTCATTCCTCTCGATAAGCTCCCTTCTGCTAAGGAGACGGCTCAGATCATTATCGAGAATGTTTTCCGAATTCATGGCCTTCCGTCTGACGTCGGACAGAGGCCCGCAGTTCACGTCTCAATTTTGGAGGGAGTTTTGCCGTTTGATTGGGGCTTCCGTCAGTCTCTCGTCCGGCTTTCATCCCCAGTCTAACGGTCAAGCCGAACGGGCCAATCAGACTGTTGGTCGCATTTTACGCAGTCTTTCTTTTCGTAACCCTGCGTCTTGGTCAGAACAGCTCCCCTGGGCAGAGTACGCCCACAACTCGCTTCCCTCGTCTGCTACCGGTCTATCCCCTTTTCAGTGTAGCCTCGGGTACCAGCCTCCGCTGTTCTCATCTCAGCTCGCCGAGTCCTGCGTCCCCTCCGCTCAGGCTTTTGTCCAGCGTTGCGAGCGCACCTGGAAGGGGGTCAGGTCGGCACTTTGCCGTAATAGGGCGCAGACTGTGAGGGCCGCTAATGCGTAGGACCAAGAGTCCTAGATATTGTTGCGGTCAGAGAGTATGGCTCTCCACTCAGAACCTTCCCTTAAGACAGCTTCTCGCAAGTTGGCCCCGCGGTTCATTGGTCCGTTCCGTATTTCCCAGGTCATTAATCCTGTCGCAGTGCGACTTCTTCTCCCGCTATCTTCGTCGCGTTCACCCGGTCTTCCATGTCTCCTGTGTTAAGCCCGTTCTTCGCGCCCCCGCTCGTCCCTCCCCCCATCCTTGTCGAGGGCGCACCCATCTACAGGGTTCGTAAGATTTTGGACATGCGCCCTCGGGGCCGTGGTCATCAGTACCTAGTGGATTGGGAGGGGTACGGTCCTGAGGAGAGGAGTTGGGTTCCCTCTCGGGACGTGCTGGACCGTTCGCTGATCGATGATTTCCTCCGTTGCCGCCAGGTTTCCTCCTCGAGTGCGCCAGGAGGCGCTCGGTGAGTGGGGGGGGGTACTGTCATGTCTTGTTATGTCTGTTCCTGTCCTTTCTCTTCATTCTCTCTCTCTGCTGGTCTTTTTAGGTTACCTTCTCTGTCTCTCATCCCTCAGCTGTTCTACATTTCTCCTAACTAGCTCATTCTCTCTTTCCCCACCTGTTCTCTCTTCCCCTCTGATTAGGTCTCTATTTCTTTCTCTGTTCCTGCTACTTTCAGTGTCTGATTCTTGTTTGTGTTTTTTGATGCCAGAAGCAAGCTGTCGTCTCGTTTGCTTCCACCTTGTCCTGTCCTGTCGGAGTCTGCATGGCAGGTGCAACCTGCCTTATACTACGTTCTTTTGTTCCATTGACTACGTTGGAAGAGGATTTATGCCATTCCTGTTTTTTATTAAAGAACTCTGTTTTCTGTTAAAACCGCGTTTGGGTCTTCACTCAAGTTCATAACAACATAGCCCACCTATAATTTAGCCCAAACAACTACCTCTTTCCCTACTGTATTTAATTCATTTATTTATTTTGCTCCTTTGCACCCCATTATTTTTATTTCTACTTTGCACATTCTTCCATTGCAAATCTACCATTCCAGTATTTTACTTGCTATATTGTATTTACTTTGCCACCATGGCCTTTTTTTGCCTTTACCTCCCTTATCTCACCTCATTTGCTCACATCGTATATAGACTTGTTTATACTGTATTATTGACTGTATGTTTGTTTTACTCCATGTGTAACTCTGTGTCGTTGTATGTGTCGAACTGCTTTGCTTTATCTTGGCCAGCCGTAAATGAGAACTTGTTCTCAACATGCCTACCTGGTTAAATAAAGGTGAAATAAATAAAAAGTTCTCAACCTGCTCCACTACAGCCCCGTTGATGAGAATGGGGGCATGCTCGGTCCTCCTTTTCCTGTAGTCCACAATCATCTCGTTTGTCTTGATCACGTTGAGGGAGAGGTTGTTGTCTCTGACATCCTCCCTATAGGCTGTCTCGTCGTTGTCGGTGACCAGGCCTACTACTGTTGTGTCATCAGCAAACTTAATGATGGAGTTGGAGTCATGCCTGGCCGTGCAGTCATGAGTGAACAGGGAGACTGAGTACGCACCCCTGAGGGTCCCCTGTGTTGAGGATCAGTGTGGAGGATGTGTTGTTACCTACCCTTACCACCTGGGGGCGTTGCAGCAGGAGGTGTTTAGTCCCAGGGTCCTTAGCTTAGTGATGAGCTTTGAGGGCACTATGGTGTTGAATGCTGAGTTGTAGTCAATGAAAAGCATTCTCACATAGGTTTTCCTTTTGTCCAGGTGGGAAAGGGCAGTGTGGAGTGCAATAGAGATTGTATCATCTGTGAATTTGTTAAGGCGGTACGCAAATTGGAGTGGTTTCTGGGATAATGGTGTTGATGTGAACCATGATCAGCCTTTCAAAGCACTTCATGGCTCCATACATGAGTGCTACGGGTAGGTAGTCATTTAGGCAGGTTACCTTAGTGTTCTTTGGCACAGAGACTATGGTGGTCTGCTTACAACATTACAGACTCGGACAGGGAGAGGTTGAAAATGTCAGTGAAGACACTTGCCAGTTGGTCAGCGCATGCTCCTAGTACACATCCTGATAATCCGTATAGCCCTGCAGCCTTGTGAATGTTGTCCTGTTTAAAGGTGTTACTCACATCGGGCTGCGGATAGTGTGATCACACAGTCGTCCAGAACAGCTGGTGCTCTCATGCATGTTTCAGTGTTGTTTGCCTCAAAGTGAGCATCAAAGTAGTTTAGCTCGTCTGGTAGGCTCGTGTCACTGGGCAGCTCTCTGCTGTGCTTCCCTTTGTAGTCTGTAATGGTTTGTAAGCCCTGCCACACCTGACGAGCGTCGGAGCTGGTGTAGTACAATTCAATCTTAGTCCTGTATTGACACTTTGCCTGTTTGATGGTTCATCTGAGGGCATAGTGGGATTTCTTAAGCTTCTGGGTTAGAGTCCTGCTCCTTGAAAGCGGCAGCTCTAGCCTTTAGCTCAGTGCGGATGATGCCTGTAATCCATGGCTTCTGGTTGGGGTATGTACGTTTGGTCACTGTGGGGACGACGTCATCGATGCACTTATTGATGAAGCCAGTGACTGATGTGGTGTACTCCTCAATGCCATCAGAAGAATCCCGGAACATGTTCCAGTCTGTGATAGCAAAACAGTCCTGTAGCTTAGCATCTGCTTCATCTGACCACTTTTTTATTGACCGAGTCACTGGTGCTTCCTGCTTTAATTTTTGCCTGTAAGCAGGAATAAGGATTATGGTCAGATTTGCCAAATGGAGGGCAAGGGAGAGGTTTGTACACATCTCTGTGTGTGGAGTAAAGGTGGTCTCAAGTTTTTTTCCCTCTGGTTACACATTTAACATGCCGATAGAAATTTTGTAAAGCGGATTTAAGTTTCCCTGCATTAATGTCCCGGCCACTAGGAGCACCGCCTCTGGATGAGCGTTTTCCTGTTTGCTTATGGAGGAATACAGCTCAATGAGCGCGGTCTTAGTGTCAGCATTGGTCTGCGGTGGTATGTAGACAGCTACAAAAAATACAGATGAAAACTCTCTAGGTAGATTGTGTGGTCTACAGCTTATCATGAGATACTCTACCTCAGGCGAGCAAAACCTTGAGACTTTCTTAGAATTTGTTTACAAATATACATAGTCCGCCCCTTGTCGTACCAGACGCAGCTGTTCTATCCTGCCGATACAGCGTATAACCAGCCAGCTGTATGTTGATAATGTTGTTGTTCAGCCACGACTCAGTGAAGCATAAGATATTACAGTTTTTAAATGTCCCGTTTGTAGTTTAATCGTCCTTGTAGGTCGTTGTTTTTTTTCTTCCAATGATTGCATGTCAGTTAGTAGAACGGAAGGCAGTGGGGGTTCATTCGATCGCCTACGAATTCTCACGCAAATTATGGGGATTTGGGCCTGTTCCCGGGAAAGCAGTATGTCTTTCACATCGGGCTCGTCGGACTCGTTAAAGAAAAAAAAAGCTTTTGCCAGTTCATGGTGAGTTATCGCTGTTCTGATGTCCAGAAGTTATTTCCGGTCATAGCAACATTATGTACAGAATTCGTCCAGAATAAGTTTTAAGTTTGTTTTACAAACAACGAAAAAAAAATGAGAAAAAGAAAACACAGTTGGTTAGGAGCACGTAAAACATCAGCCATCTTCTCCGGCGCCATGAATCAGATGTGCTCTGGAATAGATTATATCCATGGAACAGTTGTGGGTCCCCAGGAGAGATTTGAGAACTACTGCTTTAGCACACCTACTTCAAACAGAAATACTTCAAACAGAATAACACTCACTGACAACAACAAAAAATTAATTCATCAAAGAAATGTTCATTCACACTCAAACTATCACAAACACACACATGGATGCCCTCAAGTCCCTCCTAAGGTGGATCTCTGCTGCTGACCTTTTCGATGTTGCCATAGAGACAGAAAAGGTTGAAGATGCGGGTGCAGTTCATCTTGGTGGGGTGCAGGCCGCTCACCATGGCGACAGAGCTAGAGCCGTGGTTGTTGTAGGAGGAGCTTTGGGGCAGGGGATAAGCCACTACCTCTGGGATGTCGTGGGAGCTCAGCTTGTACCTGCTGTTCCCTGGGAGAGGCAGCAGGGGGCAGTGTGACCCTAGAATACAAAACCCAAGGGGAAAGGAGGAGGAGGGGTTACAACTTTCACTTCCACCTGAGTTGTGTTCAGTAGGTGCTTTTACACCTGCATTGCTTGCTGTTTGGGGTTTTAGGCTGGGTTTCTATACAGCACTTTGAGATATCAGCTGATGTAAGAAGGGCTATATAAATACATTTAATTTGATTTAGGCATGAAATGGGATAAAACATTTTGAAATGGAGGAGGCCAGCTACTACTTTCGTATCCTGTTTGATCCTATTTGATCCTACTAAACACAACCCTAATGGTAAAACTAGTCTGGAGGTGGATTACATATGGGTAGCCTCTGGAGACAAAGGAGGGTGGGAGGTCTCTACTCTCTACTCCTCTCACCTTCAGATAAGGTTGGGAATCTATACCATCCGAGGCATAGAGGTGGTTGGGCAGGGTTTCACCTGAGGAATGGGGAGTGTGGATGGGGTGGATAATGTAGCAGTCTGTATGGATGGGATGGATAATGTAGCAGTCTGTGTGGTTAGAGTGGATCATTTAGCAGTATGTGTGGATAGAGTGGATAATGTAGCAGTCTGTATGGATAGAGTGGATAATGTAGCAGTCTGTATGGATAGAGTGGATAATGTAGCAGTCTGTGTGGATAGAGTGGATAATGTAGCAGTCTGTGTGGATAGAGTGGATAATGTAGCAGTCTGTGTGGATAGAGTGGATAATGTAGCAGTCTGTGTCTAGAGATGGAGCCGATACACTAAGTAATATGGTAGTGTTTTGGTGCTGAGAGGCGGGATCTTACCGTATCCATTGTCTCCGTAAGAGGACGGGTGCTCCCCCAGTATGGCCTGCCTGCCCTTCCCACGCTCTGAAACATCAACACATTCACAACATAGGGAGAGAGTATGAGGTAAATGGCTCTGGGCTACAAATTGAAATAGGTGCTATTCACATTGACACACTGATAGAAAGGTCATTGGAAGTAAAGAAGCAGAATAATTAGAGGCGACAGAAACCCTGTGACATTACAGGTGAGTATGAGTACACTGACTGAAGAAACCCACTCTCTGTTGACATCTTACTTTACATTACATGTTCACATAGTTAACATGGCAGGCATAGGGCACAACAGGGCACAATAATGAAGTCAAAGCTACATACGGAAAAGATGCTATTGATTAACACACATAATAATACTTTTTTGGGGTGTTTATATTTGTCCTGTTAACACAAGTGTGTAATGGAAATGTGCTTCTTGCATATCCCAACTCCCCCTGAGACACCCACAAAGAGTGGGGTCATCATTGTACAGCACCCCTAGAGCAATTAGGGTTAAGTGCCTTGCTCAAGGGCACAGCAACAGATTTTTCACCTTGTCGGCTCCAGTATTCAAACAAGCAACCTTTCAGTTACTGGTCCAACACCTGCCGCTCTATTAGAGCTCCTGGTAATAATTTACACTCGAAGGACTATAATGCATCCACAGTTGTACCTTTACCATAGTAGTAGCACTTTAAATAGTAGTACTATGTTGTACTAATACACACAGAGAGAAGAAGACGCCAATACATGTTTTAAAAAGTAGGTCCTACTGTTAACCCCAACGGCAATTCACTTTAAAAAAATACCATTTAAATCCTTCACAACCTATAGACAAGGAACAGTTGAGAGAAAACACAAGAATAGAAAGAAACAACATAAAATATCACATTTTAAATAGGGGGAAAACATTGTTACATTTGTAATACAAAGATTGGTGGAGGAACAGTACCTGAATTACATCACTAGCGTGAACAGTCAGCAACCCTCTCACTGAGGTCTTGGCTTTATTGGCACAGGTTGTCTCTTTCAGCACAAGTGCACAACATCAACCTGTGTTACATCATCATACAGTCAGTTCACATCTGCCACAGAATCACAGTGAGATACATGGAGGCACAGGATGGACAAAGAGCAGCTGCAGTCCCATCTCCCACAAGAACTGTCCCAAAGGAGCCCTCAACATGCCAAATAATAGTTCAAATGAAATATTCAAATCAAATGTTATTTGTCACATGCCACATGCAACAGGTGTAGGTAGACCTTACCGTGAAATGCTTACTTACAAGCCCTTATCCAACAATGCAGTTCAAGAAATAGAGTTAAGAAAATATTTACTAAATAAACTAAAGTATCATTATCTTTTTAACCTTTATTTAACTAGGCAAGTCAGTTAAGAACAAATTCTTATTTTAAAATGACGGCCTACCCCGGCCAAACCCTCCCCTAACCGGACGATGCTGGGACAATTGTGCACCACCCAATGGGAAGTAAAAAATAAAGCAAAAAAAATAAAAGCAAAAAGTAACACAAGAAAATGACATAAAAATAACGAGCCTATATACAGGGGTACCAGTACCGGATTATTGAGAGAGAGAAAGCTCAACAAACAGACAGTGACCTTCAGTCACAAATTAGGGATGTGCAGCAAGGTTCATTGTTTTATCTGCTATGCAAGCATAAGTCACCTAAACCCCCCCCCCTCCCATCTCAAGCTACGGCCGCTCCCTCAACAATCAAGTCACGAATACCCTCAAATCCCCCTCCCCTCACAAATCCCCATATTTCCTCTACTCTCCTCGTCCTCTTGGTAGAAGGGAAAACTATCCATCATTAAGAACTCCCACGGAGAGACTGCAGACCCCTGCTGTACGCTCAGCTTTACACTGAGCAGCTGCCCATCCTCTAGCCTCCAGTTGTCTTGAACGAACCGCACAACATGGACCGCGGAACGAGGGAGAGCTCAGTTTGTTGTTTTGGAAAGTTTTGAAAGTTTGGTTACTAGCTAGCTACCTTTTGAGTTTGAGTCCCGTGACACGGTTGGCATCAGTTGATGGGTCTGCTACTATCTGTCCAGGGATCCTGCCAACCAAGGCCGGGTCTGAGGAGCTGCTTGGTGTAGCAGCTAGCCTAAATGATAGCTAGCTGCCTATCAAGCTAGAGGTGTTTTCTTGAGAGTATAAACACAGCCAGCGATGCAGATAGCCATTGTGGCAGAGACCACGGATTGTCCCAGGTTTGTGGCTGTCTAGATCCCTACTGTTTATTGTTTTCAATCTTCCCTGCGACCTGCCCTGTCTGGAAATGCGAGAAGTAACAGCGTAACCTACATTTTATTTTATTCATTTAACTAGGCAAGTCAGTTAAGAACAAATTATTATTTTCAATGATGGTCTAGGAACAGTGGGTTAACTGCCTTCTTCCAGGGAAGTACGATTTTTACCTTGTCAGCTTGGGGATTCGATCTTGCAACCGTTCGGTTACAAGTCCCAACGCTCGAACCACTAGGCTACCTGCCGCCACATTGGTATCATAACAAAGACCAAAGCCGGCGGGAGTACCGTTGATGACAGTAGCATCTCTCTATGACAGGTGAAGGATCTTTTAAACAAACAAAAATAGTTCCACAAGCAGTTGTTACAACAACAAGAAAATAGCTTCAAGTGTTTGTCTGAATACTGGTTGATTCAACTAATACAAGAATGGAAGACCTGACCAGAGAGGTCCAGGACCTGAAGGACAGTTTGCAGTTCTCCCAGGCTCAGCCCAATGAGTTGAAACAGGAGAATGGCAAGATGACAGTAATCTGTAAGTCATTGAGAGAGGACATCAGATCTGTGTGTGAATCCATGATAACAATGACGGAGAAATCAGACTCGAGGAACAATCAAGGCGGAACAACATGGTTGTGGATGGAATTGCAGAAACTCCACATGAGACCTGGAACGAGTCTGAGGACAAAGTGAGGGAAATGATCTCGGAGAAACTGAAGGTGGACAACAGGAAGATTGAGGTGGAGCATGCCCACAGGACTGGAAAACTCATCTTCGGCCCAGGTAACAGGCTCAGGTAACAGGCCTAAGCCGATAGTGGTCAAGTTCCTGAGGTTGAAGGTACATCTTCCTCAACGAAGACTATCCTGAAGCTGTGCGCCAGAAAAGGAAATAACGCATCCCAGCCATGAAAGCTGCCAGATTGTGTGGGGACGTTGCTTACATCTGCTATGACAGGCTCATTGTCCACCCTCCCTCCCAAAAGCCTGGAAGGGATGAAAGAGCCAAGCCTGTGGGTTCATAGCTTCAACCCTGCAGCACACACACACACACACACACACACACATACACACACACACACACACACACACACACACACACACACACACACACACACACACACACACACACACACACACACACACACACACACACACACACACAAATTGATTCATGGATTGCTGAATGTATATTTTTCTCTCTTGCTTTGTTTGCTCTTTTACATATCATGTCTATCTCTGATACACTACCCAGGAAGGGGCTGAAAATGGCCCATGTTAATATATGTAGCCTTGGAAATAAGGTTAATGAAATCAATAACTTGCTAACATCAGATAACCTTCATATATTTGCCATTTCTGAGACTCAGATAATTCATTTGATGATACAGCAGTATCAGTACAATGGTATAACATCTATAGAAGAGACAGAAATGCTTTTGGGGGAGATGTTGCTTTATATATTCAGAGCCATATCCCTGTAATGCTTAGAGAAGATCTTATGTCAAGTGTTATTGAAGTGATGTGGTTGCAGGTTCACCTGACACATCGAAAGCCTTTTATTTCAGGGCATTGCTATAGGCTGCCAAGTCCGAGCAGTCAGTATCTAAATAATATGTGTGAAATGCTTGTTAGTGTATGTGAAGTAAATAGAGAGGTCTACTTTCTTGGGAACCTGAATATTGACTGGATTTCATCAAGCTGTCCACTCAAGAGAAAGCTTCTCACTGTAACCAGTGCCTGTAATCTGGTTCAGGTTATTAATCAACCTACCAGGGTGTGTACAACACTACAGGAACAAGATCATCCACAGGTATTCATCACATTTGTACTAATACTGTAGAACTCTGTTCTAAAGCTGTATCCGTACCCATTGGATGAAGTGATCACAATATAGTGGCTATATCCAGGAAAACCACAGTTCCAAAAGCTGGGCCAGAAGTAGTGTATTAAGATTTTGCTGTGACTCTTACGTGGATGATGTTAAAAAATATTTGTTTGTCTGATGAGATTAAAAAGAAGCATCCAGACGCTGCACTCAATTAATGTATTATTCATTAACATGCACCTGTTAAGAAACTGACTGTTAGGACTGTTAAGGCTCCATGGATTGATGAGGAATTGTGAAACTGTATGGTTGAAAGAGATGGGGCAAAAGGAGTGGCAAATAAGTCTGGCTGCACATCAGACTGGCTGATTTACCGCAAATTGAGAAATTATGTGACTAAAATCAACAAAAAGAAGAAGAAACTGTATTATAACGCTAAGATCAATGATAAAAGAATGATGGAAAAAAAACTTTGGAGTACTTTAAATTAAATTATGGCCCCTCCCATCTATCTCTGAAGACCATCCAGTCCATGCCTTCAACTCCCCTCAACCCCTCCCATCTATCTCTGAAGACCATCCAGTCCCAGCCTTCAACTCCCCTCAACCCCTCCCATCTATCTCTGAAGACCATCCAGTCCCAGCCTTCAACTCCCCTCAACCCCTCCCATCTATCTCTGAAGACCATCCAGTCCCAGCCTTCAGCTCCCCTCAACCCCTCCCATCTATCTCTGAAGACCATCCAGTCCCAGCCTTCAATTCTGCTCAACCCCTCCCATCTATCTCTGAAGACCATCCAGTCCCAGCCTTCAATTCCCCACAACCCCTCCCATCTATCTCTGAAGACCATCCAGTCCCAGCCTTCAGCTCACCTCAACCCCTCCCATCTATCTCTGAAGACCATCCAGTCCCAGCCTTCAGCTCCCCTCAACCCCTCCCATCTATCTCTGAAGACCATCCAGTCCCAGCCTTCAACTCACCTTAACCCCTCACATCTATCTCTGAAGACCATCCAGTCCCAGCCTTCAATTCCCCTCAACCCCTCCCATCTATCTCTGAAGACCATCCAGTCCCAGCCTTCAACTCACCTCAACCCCTCCCATGCATCTCTGAAGACCATCTAGTTTAATTTCTAGCTGCCATATATTTTTCCACTGTGCTGTGATGTTTCACAAATGTTCTGAACCTTTCAATTTTCATAGTTTCTACAGATTGTAAAATTAAAGATAAACACCTTTGCTAAGAGTATTAATATATTATTGATCGATTGACTATGACTTATCAAATCACCCAGCAATGCTATTTGCAGTTAGCTCCAAGTAAAACATTCCTGAACCTGCAACCAAAAACAAGCTAATGTTGAAGCCGGAAGTTTACATTTAAACTCAGTTTTTCACAATTCCTGACATTTAACCCTAGTAAAAATGTTCTGTCTTAGATCAGTTAGGATCACCACTTTATTTTAAGAATGTGAAATGTCAGAAAAATAGTAGAGAGAATTATTTATTTCAGCTTTTATTTCTTTCATCACATTCCCAGTGGGTCAGATGTTACCATACACTCAATTATTATTTGGTAGCATTGCCTTTAAATTGTTTAACTTGGGTCAAAGCTTTCTACAATTAGTTGGGTGAATTTTGGCCCATTCCTCCTGACAGAGCTGGTGTAACTGAGTCAGGTTTGCAGGCCTCCTTGTTCGCACACACTTTTTTAGTTTTGCCCACAAATGTTCTATAGGATTGAGGTCAGGGCTTTGTGATGACCACTCCAATACCTTGACTTTGTTGTCCTTAAAAAGCCATTTTGCCACAACTTTGGAAGCATCTTTACTAGATGCTGTTCTTCCACTAACCTCACTGCAACTCCCCTCCAAGTCTCCGACCACTACCTTGTATCCTTTTCCCTCTCGCTCTCATCCAACACTTCCCACACTGCCCCTACTCGGATGGTATCGCGCCGTCCCAACCTTCGCTCTCTCTCCCCCGCTACTCTTTCCTCTTCCATCCTATCATCTCTTCCCTCTGCTCATACCTTCTCCAACCTTTCTCCTGATTCTGCCTCCTCAACCCTCCTCTCTTCCCTTTCTGCATCCTTTGACTCTCTATGTCCCCTATCCTCCAGGCCGGCTCGGTCCTCCCCTCCCGCTCCGTGGCTCGATGACTCATTGCGAGCTCACAGAACAGAGCTCCGGGCAGCCGAGCGGAAATGGAGGAAAACTCGCCTCCCTGCGGACCTGACATCCTTTCACTCCCTCCTCTCTACATTTTCCTCCTCTGTCTCTGCTGCTAAAGCCACTTTCTACCACTCTAAATTCCAAGCATCTGCCTCTAACCCTAGGAAGCTCTTTGCCACCTTCTCCTCCCTCCTGAATCCTCCTCCCCTCCCCCCTCCTCCCTCTCTGCAGAAGACTTCGTCAACCATTTTGAAAAGAAGGTCGACGACATCCGATCCTCGTTTGCTAAGTCAAACGACACCGCTGGTTCTGCTCACACTGCCCTACCCTGTGCTCTGACCTCTTTCTCCCCTCTCTCTCCAGATGAAATCTCGCTTCTTGTGACGGCCGGCCGCCCAACAACCTGCCCGCTCGACCCTATCCCCTCCTCTCTTCTCCAGACCATTTCCGGGGACCTTCTCCCTTACCTCACCTCGCTCATCAACTCATCCCTGACCGCTGGCTACGTCCCTTCCGTCTTCAAGAGAGCGAGAGTTGCACCCCTTCTGAAAAAACCTACACTCGATCCCTCCGATGTCAACAACTACAGACCAGTATCCCTTCTTTCTTTTCTCTCCAAAACTCTTGAACGTGCCGTCCTTGGCCAGCTCTCCCGCTATCTCTCTCAGAATGACCTTCTTGATCCAAATCAGTCAGGTTTCAAGACTAGTCATTCAACTGAGACTGCTCTTCTCTGCATCACGGAGGCGCTCCGCACTGCTAAAGCTAACTCTCTCTCCTCTGCTCTCATCCTTCTAGACCTATCGGCTGCCTTCGATACTGTGAACCATCAGATCCTCCTCTCCACCCTCTCCGAGTTGGGCATCTCCGGCGCGGCCCACGCTTGATTGCGTCCTACCTGACAGGTCGCTCCTACCAGGTGGCGTGGCGAGAATCTGTCTCCTCGCCACGCGCTCTCACCACTGGTGTCCCCCAGGGCTCTGTTCTAGGCCCTCTCCTATTCTCGCTATACACCAAGTCACTTGGCTCTGTCATAACCTCACATGGTCTCTCCTATCATTGCTATGCAGACGACACACAATTAATCTTCTCCTTTCCCCCTTCTGATGACCAGGTGGCGAATCGCATCTCTGCATGTCTGGCAGACATATCAGTGTGGATGACGGATCACCACCTCAAGCTGAACCTCGGCAAGACGGAGCTGCTCTTCCTCCCGGGGAAGGACTGCCCGTTCCATGATCTCGCCATCACGGTTGACAACTCCATTGTGTCCTCCTCCCAGAGCGCTAAGAACCTTGGCGTGATCCTGGACAACACCCTGTCGTTCTCAACCAACATCATGGCGGTGGCCCGTTCCTGTAGGTTCATGCTCTACAACATCCGCAGAGTACGACCCTGCCTCACACAGGAAGCGGCGCAGGTCCTAATCCAGGCACTTGTCATCTCCCGTCTGGATTACTGCAACTCGCTGTTGGCTGGGCTCCCTGCCTGTGCCATTAAACCCCTACAACTCATCCAGAACGCCGCAGCCCGTCTGGTGTTCAACCTTCCCAAGTTCTCTCACGTCACCCCGCTCCTCCGCTCTCTCCACTGGCTTCCAGTTGAAGCTCACATCCGCTACAAGACCATGGTGCTTGCCTACGGAGCTGTGAGGGGAACGGCACCGCAGTACCTCCAGGCTCTGATCAGGCCCTACACCCAAGCAAGGGCACTGCGTTCATCCACCTCTGGCCTGCTCGCCTCCCTACCATTGAGAAGTACAGTTCCCGCTCAGCCCAGTCAAAACTGTTCGCTGCTCTGGCCCCCAATGGTGGAACAAACTCCCTCACGACGCCAGGACAGCGGAGTCAATCACCACCTTCCGGAGACACCTGAAACCCCACCTCTTCAAGGAATACCTAGGATAGGATAAGTAATCCTTCTCACCACCCCCCCTTAATGATTTAGATGCACTATTGTAAAGTGGCTGTTCCACTGGATGTCAGAAGGTGAATTCACCAATTTGTAAGTCGCTCTGGATAAGAGCGTCTGCTAAATGACTTAAATGTAAAAAAATGTAATGTAATGGGTCATTGTCCATTTGGAAGACCCATTAACGACCAAGCTTTAACTTCCTGACTGATGTCTTGAGATGTTGCTTCAATATATCCACGTAATTTCCCCCCTCATGATACCATCTATTTTGTGAAGTGCACCAGTCCCTCCCGCAGCAAAGCACCCCCACAACATGATGCTGCCACCATCGTGCTTCACGGTTGGGATGGGGTTCTTCGGCTTGCAAGCCTCCCCCTTTTTCTTCCAAACATAACGATGGTCATTATGGCCAAACAGTTCTATTTTTGTTTCATCAGACCAGAGGACATTTCTCCAAAAAGTACGATCTTTGTCCCCATGTGCTGTTGCAAACCATTGTCTGGCTTTTTTATTGCAGTTCTGGAGCAGTGGCTTCTTCCTTGCTGAGTGGCCTTTCAGGTTAGGTCGAAAAATGACTTGTTTTACTGCGGATGTAGATAGTTTTGTACCTGTTTCCTCCAGCATCTTCACACGGTCCTTTGCTGTTGTTCTGGGATTGTTTTGCACTTTTCGCACCTAAGTACATTCCTCTCTAGGAGACAGCACCAAAGTGCGTTCTTCTCTAGGAGACCGAATGCGTCTCCTTCCTGAGCGTTATGACAGCTGCGTGGTCCCATGGTGTTTATACTTGTGTACTATTGTTTGTATAGATGAACGTGGTACCTTCAGGCATTTGGAAATTGCTGCCAAGGATGAACCAGACTTGTAGAAGTCTACAAATGTTTTTGTCAGGTCTTGGCTGATTTCTTTTGATATTCTCATGATGTCAAGCAAAGAGGCACTGAGTTTGAAGGTAGGCATTGAAATACATCCATAGGTACACCTCCAATTGACTCAAATGATGTCAATTAGCCTATCAGAAGCTTCTAAAGCCATGACATAATTTTCTGGAATTTTCCAAGCTGTTTAAAGGCACAGTCAACTTAGTGCATGCAAACTTCTGACCCACTGGAATTGTGATACAGTGAATTATAAGTGAAGTAATCTGTCTGTAAACAATTATTGGAAAAAATTACTTGTGTCATGCACAAAGTAGATGTCCTAACCGACTTGCCAAAACTATAGTTTGTTAACAAGAAATTTGTGGAGTGGTTGAAAAACGAGTTTAATGACTCCAACCTAAGTGTATGTAGACTTCCGACTTCAACTGTATATATGGGCAGTACCAAAACCAATGATCTAATTATTGTCTCTTCACAGCAAAATCTGCAGAGCTGGGATCGTTTTATCCCCATATATATAACATTCTATTGGTTGTAAGAATTTTGTATAACAATTGAAATGGAATGTTTTGAATCCGGCTGGTTTTGTGCTTCAGTCCATAAACCATGTGCCATGGAATCAGTACATCTAAAATCTCCCAACTATTTTGCAACCTATATAGTGCAGCTGACAATTGTTTTGTAATTTTGGTCTTTAATGCAGGGCCAACAGACAAGTTCTTTACCTTCTCCCATTCCCACCTACCTTCCCTTTTTTGCTGCAGCTGGTTGTAATTTTGGATAGAACAGACATTTCCATATATTTTGGTTATTTGCATGTGTGACATAACTCCACCATTCCTATTTATGATACAATTTACAAAGATTATACAGTTTCTAAAAATGTTCTTCCAAAAATAAAGTTTTTTTAATCAATTAGTATATTTGAGTTTAACCATAATATTATTTGAATGATTACTTCATTGGCAAAGCAGGCAAAATGTAGCAGAAAATGCCAATAGCAAACACTGAGCCATCGTACTCATGCATGATAAAACTAAGAATGAAAGAAAAGCATTGTACACTTGAATTTTTGGGAAGTTAGTGTGGAAGAGTTGGACAAATGATTGTTATTGATCAATAATGACAAACCTCCTGGCATTGACAACTGAGATGGAAAGCTATTGAGGAAGGTAGCTGACTCTAAAGCCACTCTTCTCTGTCAAATCTTTAATCTGAGTCTAGAGGAAAGTCTTTGTCCTCAGGCCTGGAGGGAAGCCAAAATCATTCCTTTACCCAAGAGTGGTAAAGTGGCCATCACTGGTTCTAACAGCAGACCTATCAGCTTGTTGCCAGCTCTTAGCAAACTGTTGGAAAAAAAATGTGTTTGACCAAACACAATGCTATTTCTCTGTAAACAAATTAACAACAGACATTCAGCATGTCTATAGAGAAGGACACTTAACATGTACTGCACTGAGACAAATGACTGATGATTGGTTGAAAGAAATTGATAAGAAGATTGTGGGAGCTGTACTGTTAGATTTAAGTGCAGCATTTGATATTATTGACCATAAACTGTTTTTGAGAAAACGTATGTGTTATGGCTTTTTAACCTCTGCCATATCATGGATTCAGAACCATATATCTAATAGAACTCAGAGGGTTTTCTTAAATGGAAGTTTCTCTAATGTCAAACATGTAAAGTGTGGTGTACCGCAGGGCAGCTTTCTAGGCACTCTACTCATTTCCATTTTTACCAATGACCTGCCTCAGGCATTAAACAAAGCATGTGTGTCCATGTATGCTGATGATTCAACTATATCCGCATCAGCAACCACAGCTGATGAAGTCACTGAAACCCTTAACAAAGAGTTGCAGTCTGTTTTGGAATAGGTGGCCAGTAACAAACCGCTCCTGAACATCTCTAAGACTAACAGCATTGTATTTGGTCCAAATCATTCCCTAAGTTCTCGACCTCAGCTGAATCTGGTAACGAATGATGTGGCTGTTGAACAAGTTGAGGAGACTAAATTATTTGGTGTTACCTTAGATTGTAAACTGTCATGGTCAAAACATATAGATTCAATGGTTGTAAAGATGGGGAGAGGTCTGAGGACTCCACAAAGCAAGTCCTGCAGGCACTAGTTGTATCTTATCAAGATTATTGTCCAGTCAGATGGTCCAGTGCTGCAAAGAAAGACCTAGTTAATCTGCAGCTGGCACAGAACAGAGCGGCACTTTTTGCTCTTCATTGTAATCAGAGGGCTAATAAAAAGGTCTACTACAGAGGTGTGATCTTAATTTGATCCCCCTGTTGCAGGAGAAGTTTCCTGCAATGCAGGAAATGTAAAACTTGTACTGTATTTCAGGCTTCTGAAGTTTGTAATTTATCAACCCCTACAAAAAAGCCATTCATTATAACCCACATAATATTTCACATTCGCTATTGCTGCAGGATTATTTTCTTGCTGTAGCAAACTGGCTCAAATGAAGATCTTTGCTGTAGGCTACAGCAATATGAACCCTGCTGCGGTTAAAGCATCTCAGAGGGGACGTGATGTCACAGACAGCCTCTCTGGCTGGTCCCCTTGGGATGCAAATCAGACACTTTGTTGTTGCAGTTGGTAGAGCATCAAGCACTAACATGTAACACCATGTTTACACCTGTTCCACATTTCCAGGGAAATGGGTTCTGTATGAGAAGGTGCTGCAGACCAGATGATAGATAGAGTAGAGGTCTGGGTTACTTCATTCTAGCTGATAGAGCTATGACTTATCAGCAGAGCTTGACTTGGGCAGGAGCTCACAGGAACTGAGTACTGCTTAAGTTCCTGCAACTCTTATAGAATATTGGATTAAAAGTATTGGGGAGTTCTGGCACCCAAAATGAGTACCGACACTATTTCAGTCCAAGTTAAGCACTGTTTTATTAGCTCACTTAAATGGGCTGATATACAATCCAACACCCAATATAATAAAGGTGTGAGGGTGCTTCAAAGTGAATCAAATATCAGTTCCTCTCAGGTAAGCATGTTACTTAACCTCTTGTCTGTCCCGAGGTAAGAGCTGTCCACAGAGGACACTGGAGGAATAAATTAGAATGCTGTGAGAACGCCACAGCAGGAGGGTAACACACTCTCACTGGGGTTTCAAATGAGTAGGCGTCTTGCCTGAGTTTTCTCATTTAGCCACGCAGTAAAGGGAGATGTTCATCGTAAAGTAAACCTCCTAAGCAGGTTACTAATGTCCCCTGGTTAGTCTGAATATATAGATGCACTTTAAGAGACAAGGGGCTATGACATTCACAGAGCTGGGACTTTCAGATGGAGATAGAGAAGTTGGACCTCTGATAGAGGGACTCCAGGTCTCACAGAGCTGGAACTTTTAGATGGAGATAGAGAAGTTGGACCTTTAATAGAGGGACTCCAGGTCTCACAGAGCTGGGACTTTCAGTTGGAGATAGAGAAGTTGGACCTCTGATAGAGGGACTCCAGGTCTCACAGAGCTGGGACTTTCAGTTGGAGATAGAGAAGTTGGACCTCTGATAGAGGGACTCCAGGTCTCACAGAGCTGGGACTTTCAGATGGAGATAGAGAAGTTGGTCCTCTGATAGAGAGACTCCAGGTCTCACAGAGCTGGGACTTTCAGATGGAGATAGAGAAGTTGGACCTCTGATAGAGGGACTCCAGGTCTCACAGAGCTGGGACTTTCAGATGGAGATAGAGAAGTTGGACCTTTAATAGAGGGACTCCAGGTCTCACAGAGCTGGGACTTTCAGATGGAGATAGAGAAGTTGGACCTCTGATAGAGGGACTCCAGGTCTCACAGAGATGGGACTTTCAGATGGAGATAGAGAAGTTGGACCTCTGATAGAGGGACTCCAGGTCTCACAGAGCTGGGACTTTCAGATGGAGATAGAGAAGTTGGACCTCTGATAGAGGGACTCCAGGTCTCACAGAGATGGGACTTTCAGATGGAGATAGAGAAGTTGGACCTCTGATAGAGGGACTCCAGGTCTCACAGAGATGGGACGTTACTAGGGAGTTGAGACAATCATAAAAGGAACTGTGACTCTCTTCATCCACACAATGTGCTTCCATTAACAGTGCATGCAATAATTATTATCTAAACATTTGTTTTCTAAACTTTTCTCTCTGCTAAAATAGGCATTGCAACACATTGACATTGTCAGAAATACTAGAATATAAAGTAGAGCTTACAGAAGAAGATAGTGTCAATTTGGTATTTAAGTAGATTACAGAGCATAGGTGTGTATCTTATTTAACAGAATAAAGGCTTTCTCTACAGGCTTGAAGACAGAGAGAAATGCACTCTCTGTCTCTAATGTTCCCATGTCCAGACTAAGGATTGTATCCACTAATACATAAATATAGGATGCAAGCAAGAGAAGAAAATAGGTCCAGTCTAAAAGCAGTCAGTCCTCCAGCCACGAGGTGGCACTGGCGGGTTCCCCTGGGCGTGTTGATGTTGAGGTTGCATGAGGTCAGGGTGAATGAGTAGTCTCTCTCCCTCTCTCTTGAGGTTTGGGTGAAGATGGATGCATGTTGTTGTGCAGGGTCAGCCTGTCGTCCATCCCTCTTTCTCTCTCTCTCTCTCTCTCTCTCTCTCTCTCTCTCTCTCTCTTTATTTCCATGGGTGGCAGGTGCAGGCTTGTGAGAGACGGATGTGAGAGTGTGTTGCTTGGAGAAGGACGTGCAGTGGGTCGATCTTGTGTTGGCTTGGTTGACTGCAGGTCTGTGGTCCATACTGGTCCTTAAACACCTTCCAATAGGTGCGCTACAGTGACAATGATGACTTCACATAGACAGGGCCATATCTCTGCTCTTTTTTCAAACAGCATCTGTGCTACTGTAACATTCCTCATACAATGATAAAACCACTGTGCCCATCAGCCTCTGACTCAGTATCTCTCTGTCTCACATTTAGCAACGTTAGCGAGGATATAGAGAAGTATCGCCAGGTATCTGTTTCATTTTAGCTGATGCAGACTAAACTCAAGACAAACAGTCTTTCTCTCTCTCTCTCTCTCTCTCTCTCTCTCCTCTCTCTGACGCTCTCTGTCCTCTCTCTGTCGCTCTCTCTCCTCTCTCTGTCGCTCTCTCTCCTCCCTCTCTCCTCTCTCTGTCGCTCTCTCTCCTCTCTCTCTCCTCTCTCTGACGCTCTCTGTCCTCTCTCTGTCGCTCTATCTCCTCTCTCTCTCCTCTCTCTGTCGCTCTCTCTCCTCCCTCTCTCCTCTCTCTGTCGCTCTCTCTCCTCTCTCTCTCCTCTCTCTGTTGCTCTCTCTCCTCTCTCTCTCCTCTCTCTGTCGCTCTCTCTCTCCAACAGCTAAGATCTGACTTATCTGCAGCCTACAGGAATGAAAAGAGAGAAAGAGCCACACTTATTTGATATCCTTACTGCTTATTTCCTGCTGTTCCGTTTGCAGCCTGGACAAATTTGAGTTACTGTGCCAGAGGGAGGAAAATCTAACTCTGCCCTGCAGGCTGAAAACCTGACTCTGCCCTGCAGGCTGAAAACCTGACCCTGCCCTGCAGGCTGAAAACCTGACTCTGCCCTGCAGGCTGAAAACCTGACTCTGCCCTGCAGGCTGAAAACCTGACTCTGCCCTGCAGGCTGAAAACCTGACTCTGCCCTGCAGGCTGAAAACCTGACTCTGCCCTGCAGGCTGAAAACCTGACTCTGCCCTGCAGGCTGAAAACCTGACTCTGCCCTGCAGGCTGAAAACCTGACCCTGCCCTGCAGGCTAAAAACCTGACTCTGCCCTGCAGGCTGAAAACCTGACTCTGCCCTGCAGGCTGAAAACCTGACTCTGCCCTGCAGGCTGAAAACCTGACCCTGCCCTGCAGGCTAAAAACCTGACTCTGCCCTGCAGGCTGAAAACCTGACTCTGCCCTGCAGGCTGAAAACCTGACTCTGCCCTGCAGGCTGAAAACCTGACTCTGCCCTGCAGGCTGAAAACCTGACCCTGCCCTGCAGGCTGAAAACCTGACCCTGCCCTGCAGGCTGAAAACCTGACTCTGCCCTGCAGGCTGAAAACCTGACTCTGCCCTGCAGGCTGAAAACCTGACCCTGCCCTGCAGGCTGCCCATGGCCTCTCTGACAGCCCGATATGGCAGGTTTTAGTCCTAACACAGCAGCTTCTACACAATGAGAGTGCTCCATAGCCTACAGAACAAGAAGCAGATTGTTACCTCTTCGGACCAGGTAAGGCTTTGTGTAGTCCCAGCTCTCGTTGTCATTTCTGATCACGTTCAAGCGAGTTGGCTAAAGGGGGGAAACAACAGATATGTTGTTGCATGCTGAGGCTGATCATCAGGAAGTCAAAATCTATTTGCTAAGCATTATATATGTGATTGCGTGTGGTGAATATAGACTTACCCTTGCATATTCAATTTTTAAGGTGCAGCAGCCAGCATAGATGTCGGCTCCATTGAGAGCAGCCTTAGCTTTCTGAGCACACTCGACGGACTCAAATGTGAGGAGGGCAAGTTAAAGACAACAGCAAAACAACCAACGAACCTCAAGCCTCAATTCACAATTGCAAGTCCCCAGATAGAAGTTATAAAACATCTAAACCCATCAGCAAAAACAAGTCTATGCTTGTTGAATAATTTGACTTGGGGATACCTTTCTTATTGGCTCACCCTCCACCCCATACACTGATACCCTACCAGACAGACAGACAGACCCGACAATCAGCCTGCCAGCCTGCCAGACAGAAAGGATATTCCACCATGGCCTGGATGCCGTTGCGTTTGAAGATGACGATGCGCATCACACTGCCGATGGGGTTGCAGACGGTGTAGAGAACGTCCTTGGAGACAACAGAGGGAGACAGAGAATGTTTTAGTCAGCTGCAGACGGAAGATAAAAGTTCCAATCAAATCAAATCAAAGTTTGTTTTGTCACATGTGCCGAATACAACAGGTATTACTTTACAAGCCCTTAACCAACAATGCAGTTCAAGAAACAAGAAATAGAGTTAAGAAAATATTTCCTAAATAAACTAAAGTAAAAAAAATCTAAAAGTAACACAAGAAAATTACATTAACAACAATGAGACTATATTCAGGTACCAGTACCAGTGTTCCTTGCCTCGAAGCAAGCCCAAAAGGCATTTAGCTCGTCTGGTAGGCTCGCCTCACTGGGCAGCTCGCGGCTGGCTTTCCCTTTGTAGTCCGTAATAGTTTTTAAGCCCTGCCACATTCCACGAGCGTCAGAGCCTGTATAGTATAATTCAATCTTAGTCCTGTATTCATGCTTTGCCTGTTTGATGGTTCGTCTGAGGGCATAGCAGGATTTCTTATAAGCGTCCGGGTTAGAGTCCCGCTCTTTGAAAGCGGCAGATCTAGCCTTTAGCTCGGTGCGGATGTTGCCTGTAGTCCATGGCTTCTGTTTGGGATATGTACGTACGGTCATTGTGGGGACGACATCGTCGATGCACTTATTGATGAAGTGGGTGACTGAGGTGGTATACTCTTCAATGCCATTGGATGAATCCCGGAACATATTCCAGTCTGTGCTAGCAAAATAGTACTGTAGCGTAGCATCCGCATCCTCTGACCACTTCCGTGTCTCTCTCATCAGACTCTGTTTGACTCAATATGACAATTCAACCCTATCCATGACCAGCGTGCATACTTCCTGCTTAAGTTTTTGCTTGTAAGCAGGAATAAGGAGGATAGAATTATGGTCAGATTTGCCAAATGGAAGGCGAGAGAGAGCTTTGTATGCATCTCTGTGTGTGGAGTAAAAGTGGTCTAGAGTTTTGCTTCCTCTGGTGGAATTAGGTAAAACGGATTTAAGTTTCCCTGCATTAAAGTCCCCGGCCACTAGGCGCGCTGCTTCTGGATGAGCATTTTCTTGTTTGCTTATGGCCTTATACACCTCATTGAGTGCGGTCTTAGTGCCAGCATCGGTTTGTGGTGGTAAGTAGACGGCTACATAGATGAGAACTCTTGGTAGATAGTGTGGTCTACAGCCTATCATGAGGTATTCTACCTCAGGTGAGCAATACCTCGAGACTTCTTTAATATTAGACATTGCGCATCAGCAGTTATTGACAAATAGACACACACCCCGCCCATCATCTTACCAGAAATAGCTGCTCTGTTCTGCCAATGCACGGAGAAGCCAGCCAGCACTATATTATCCGTGTCGTGGTTTAGCCACATCTTATGAAACATAAGATATTACAGTTTCAAATGTCCCGTTGATAGGATAGTCTTAATTGTAGATCGTCTAGTTTGTTTTCCAATGATTGCACATTGGCCAATAATATGGAGAGTAGTGGTGATTTACCTACTCGTCTGCAAATTCTTACAAGACACCCCCCCTTTTTCTCCGTCTTTTCTTCACACGGATGACGGGGATTTGGGCCTTGTCTCAACAAAGTAGTATATCCTTCACGTCGGACTCATTAAAGAAAAAATCTCTGTCCAGTTCGAGGTGAGTAATCGCTGTTCTGATGTCCAGAAGCTCTTTTCGGTCACAAGAGACGGTAGCAGCAACTTTATGTACAAAATGGGTTACAAACAATGCGAAAAAACAAACAAAATAGCACTGTTGGTTAGGAGCCCATAAAACGGCAGCCATCCCCTCTGGTGCCATTACACAATTATACAATAGCGAGAGCAATCTGGATGCAGGAACCTATATGTTATCCATTTTAAAGTTCCATTGGTCTTGATATAAGACACTCTAGTATGGCATTGCATGTGTATCTATAAGAGTGAGTGTATATCTATGTGCATACATCTATCAGTCCTTTAGTGTGTGTTCATTCTTCCATAATGCTTGTATGTTCTAGCACAGTGACTGTGTCTCTCTAATCAGACTATGTTTGACTCAATAATAAGACAATTCAACCCTAACCATGACCAGCGTGCATATCTATTGTATTTCCTCTCTGCTCAGCTGGAATTAGACACAGGGAAGCAGTGCTGGATGCTTTCTCAGCCTAGTTGTTCATCCATATCTGAGGAAGACTGATATACGTGAGCGTCCTGATATTCTAATCATCAGACACATGCTATCTGAACACATCTACAGACGCCCCGCTGAGATCCCTCTCTATCTATCAGCACCTGAGAGGGAGAAAGAGAGAAAGAGAGCAGGGGGAGATGAGAGGGAGAGCAACGGGGAGGGGGATATGCAAACTCCGGGAGAAATAAACCTTGAAACAGCCCCAGGATGCTTTAAAACACGACTTTCTAAATGCAGCCCGTCGGCTCACATTAGGAGCGAGAGGGAGACAGAGAGATAAAATTGAGATATAGAGGAGTGAGAGAGCAAGAAAGAGTAAAAAAAATGATAATACACAAATGCTTTAGATTAATATATTTTTTTAAATTTGACTACTGTTAATATGGGCAATAATCAGGGACTCTCGTTAGTTGCTGTTACCATGGTGAGAGAATAGCATACATACAGTACCAGGGGCGTGGCACAGAGCAACTTAATAACTGCCACTGTGGTAATGGTTCATTGTCGCTCAGTTGATAGAGTATGGTGCTTTTAATGCCTGGATAGTGGGTTTGATTCCTTGGACCACCGGTACGCAAAATTAACACATGACTGTAAGTTGCTTTGGATAAAAGCATTTGCTAAATGGCATATTATACATATATTTGATCATTGTAATGTATAATACAGTATGTATTTTCAGCACTGATTACCGTAGTGATGGGGTAGAGGGGATTCTGGATAGACAGGAGCAGGACTTTGTTGCCACTGTTGGGGTTGTCTGAGTTGGTGGGGCGAGTGATCCTCTTGCTGGTGGAGTAGTTGAAGAAGGCCTGCTGGCCTGCGATGTAGACGGCCTCGCTACTCCCACACGCCACACACTTATCAGCACTCTCCACCATCTCAAACTCCACCAGCGCCTGCCGCTTAAAGGGCATCATCATCACATAGCTGCCATCAACACAGAACAACAAGGAAGTCCATTAGAATTCAATTGACTGAGTGGAAAATGTGTCCATTACTCTGAATGGACTGAGGCTCAAATTACACCCTATTCCCTGTTGTCTACTGTAATGTCATATAGAGAGCACTATTGGGAAGAGGGTCTCTTTGAGATTTCCCCAATGAGAACTCATGTCCTGAGCTGACAGAATTTAAACTGCAAGTTTGGATTGGAAAACATTTCCAAGTCAAATTGTGAGGTTTGGGGCAACTGTCAAAAAATTCCAGGAGAAAGGAAACTGCTCTATCTACTTCTTGTTTAAATTACCTTCAAAAAATTATCATAGATGCACTGGGCCTAAAGTGGCTCAACACAAAAGCACACAAAACAGAAGAGGGGAGAAACTGCTGCTGTGACAATACTGTGGGCAGTGCTGGTCTAATTGGACAGTTACCATAGTTTCTACAGTTACCATGGTACGGTAGATTGTCCCTATGTTGTGGGTTACCCATGCTGTCGTATGCTGTTTCCACAGCTCTCTTAGGGTTGATGGGATGTTAATGAATATTGCACCACATAAGGAGCCTAAGTAACACTGAGATCTCTCTGTTACTCAAGGTCTCTGTGAGGTAGAGGAGAGTGGGGTAATCTGAGCAATTCTTTCCATTCAGCATCACTCCGTCAAGGGATACGTATTATTCTTTCTAACAAAGAAATCTACATATTTCAGGGTGTTGTTTATACCTGGAAATAATCAGAATTCATGTAACCGTTACAGTTTTGAGAACATATCTTGTCCAAAAAAAAGTGGTCTCTTGGCACAACTTACCCCGGGTATATATGGTAAGTTAAGCCGCCTACACATCTTTGTACTGTATGACATATTACCACTTCTTTTTTTAAACCATGTCTATCTCTTAAATATTTGGTAAAACGACTTTCTGTGCATATTTTCCTATGTTTAGCAAAAGGATGGGATAAATGCCTTTTCGTTATTAGGTCTAACAGTGAGGAAAACAAGGGGTTAAGGGGTGGGGTGCATATACCACCCAACACATTTGGGTGGATTCTTACCATATGGGTCCAAACTTCTCTAGGGCCTCCACCAGGTCAGCCTCCACCACAGCCTCACACAGCCCCCTGACATGGACGACTGGGGACTGTGCAATCCTGTGGGAGTCCTCCCCACTGTCCTGCAACACACACAAACAACATTGGTTAGAGACTAGAACACACAATACCTGGAATAGCGGCAGAGGTTATGTTAATCATAAATCAACCGTATTAAATCATATAACAACTGAAGTGCAATGTCCTGTATAATACCTATCTAAAATAGGAGTCATTTTGGAAAGAGTGGATGTAGGGGGGAGGTTTCAGGTTGAATAATTGTAGCTAAAAATGGATGACCTCCAGTACAGGTTACCTTTCCCTAACTGGGACTGTACCCCTCTATGTAAGAGTGTTTAAGTACATCTATGAATGAGAGGATGGGTCGCTTCAAGGATTCCCGACTCAAATTGTATTTTTTATTATTTGTCATTTTTACCCATTTTTCTCCCCAATTTCGTGGTATCCAATTGGTAGTTACAGTCTTGTCTCATCGCTGCAACTCCCGTACCAACTTGGGAGAGGCAAAGGTCGAGAGCTGTGCATCCTCCAAAACACGACCCTGCCAAGCCGCACTGCTTCTTGACACCATGCTCGCTTAACCCGGAAGCCAGCCGCACCAATGTGTCAGAGGAAACACCATGCACCTGTGTCAGCGTGCACTGTGCCCGGCCCGCCACAGGAGGCGCTAGTGCGCAATGGGACAAGGACATCCCTGCCGGCCAAACCCTCCCCTAACCCAGACGACGCTGTGCCAATTGGACGCCGCCCCATGGGTCTCCCGGTTGCGGCCAGCTGCGACATAGCCTGGACTCAAACCCAGAATCTCTAGTGGCACAGCTAGCACTGTGATGCAGTGCCTTAGACCACTGCCCCACTCGGGAGGCCCTGATGTGAAGGGTTTGCAAGTCAAGTCCCATTAGTGCCAAGGGTGCAAGAGGGACAGATTTTTGGGGGAGGTGGGCAGGAGATTTGGTTTAAAACTGCTAAATGTTCTCTCAGCCTCATGGTAAAATGTGTAGAATAGCAGGAGATTTGGTTTAAAACTGCTAAATGTTCTCTCAGCCTCATGGTAAAATGTGTAGAATAGCAGGAGATTTGGTTTAAAACTGCTAAATGTTCTCTCAGCCTCATGGTAAAATGTGTAGAATAGCAGGAGATTTGGTTTAAAACTGATAAATGTTCTCTCAGCTTCATGGTAAAATGTGTAGAATAGCAGGAGATTTGGTTTAAAACTGCTAAATGTTCTCTCAGCCTCATGGTAAAATGTGTAGAATAGCAGGAGATTTGGTTTAAAACTGCTAAATGTTCTCTCAGCCTCATGGTAAAACGTGTAGAATAGCAGGAGATTTGGTTTAAAACTGATAAATGTTCTCTCAGCCTCATGGTAAAATGTGTAGAATAGCAGGAGATGTGGTTTAAAACTGATAAATGTTCTCTCAGGCTCATGGCAAAATGTGTAGAATAGCAGATTTGGTTTAAAACTGATAAATGTTCTCTCAGCCTCATGGTAAAATGTGTAGAATAGCAGGAGATTTGGTTTAAAACGGATAAATGTTCTCTCAGCCTCATGGCAAAATGTGTAGAATTGCAGGAAATTAGCTGGGCTTGAAACTGCAACATTTTATCTCAGTCTCATGACAAAATGTGTATAAATGCAGAAAGTTAGCTGGGTGTGGTGGGGGCACCAAATGCATGGGCAAGATAAAATATTTAGACGAAAAACCATGGCGTGCTCGGAGAATGTCCGTTGGGTCTCTATTTCAGGCTTTAGCAACAGAGCGATGTTTACTCTAGCTCTGTGATCTAATAGGCGCAGGATGTAACTGGGTGTGGCTTCGCTGGCTTTCTCTAGCAGTAGTGGGTGGGAATCCATCTCTCTGTGATAATAATATGAATATGGTTACATTCCCATTCAATATATGACATGCAGGAATAATGGCCAAGACCTATGCCCAATGGACAAGGTGCTTGTGGAGCATAGAGTCAGTGGTGGAAAAAGTACTCAATTGTCATACTTGAGTAAAAGTCTAAAGTAAATGTTAAACATCAAACTCATTATATTAAGCAAAACAAAACAATGTTTATTTATAATTTTATTTACGGACGGCCAGGAGCACACTCCAACACTCAAGACATAACTTACAAATGCAGTATTTGTGTTTAGCTCGTCCGCCAGATCAGAGGCAGTAGGGATTTCATTGATGGAGGTGTGTTTTGAACTGTTCTGTCCTGCCTGAGCATTCCAAATGTGACTTTTTGGTGTCAGGGAAAATGTATGGAGTAAAAATGACATTCTTTTCTTTAGGAATGTAGTGAAATAAAAGTAAAAGCTGTCAAAAATATAAATAGTAAAGTACAGTACTTTAAAGTATTTTTACTGGAGTACTTTACAGAACTAAGCATAGTGTTAAAGCTCACCGTTCTCTTTCAAACACCTCTCTCTGTCTGCTGTGGCAATACAACATCTCCATCCCTATAGTGCAACAAAAACATCCCACTCTGCCCTTTCAGATGTCCTATTCCACTCAGTCTATGAGGCAGAGCCAGGCAGAGAAAGAGGAAAAGAGGCAGAGCGGGTGAGGTTGAAAGTCAACAGACAGCACTAAGAGAGAATGCAAGAAAAGGGGTGAAAAGGGGCCATACAGATGGAGTTAAAGGTCCAATGCAGATGTTTGTGTCTTATTATCAAATCATTTTGGGGTAAAAATGAAGTACCTCACTGTGATTGATTTCAATTAAAATGGTCAAAAAGAAACAAAAAATGCCTCTTAGCAAAGAGCAATTTCTCAAGCAAGAATTTAGCTACGGCTGTCTGGGATTGGTCTGAGTTGAAGTTGGATGGGGAAAATGGAAAAATAGCTGTTACTGGCAGAGAGGTTTGGAACTATTTTTTATTGGTCTATTAACTCATTTAATTGTAACTAATTGCACAGTATTACTCCAACCTCACAGTGTGGAAATATACACTGAAAAAATATCTAAACATAACATGTAAAGTGTTGGTCCCATGTTTCATGAGCTGAAATAACGCACAAATAGCTTAATTCTCTCAACTTTTGTGCACACATTTGTTTACATCCCTGTTAGTGAACATTTCTCATTTGCCGAGATAATCCATCCACCTGACAGGTGTGGCTTATCAAGAAACTGATTAAACAGCATGATCCTTACACAGGTGTGCCTTTTGCTGGGGACAATAAAAGGCCACTCAGTGGGGAAATGATCACCTTCGATGGCCACTGGCACGCTGGAGAAGTGTGCTCTTCACACACTTCTTGTGAACAGAGTAACCCACAGTGGCAGTGGGGTTATGGTATGGGCAGGCATAAGCTACAGACAACAAACACAATTGCATTTTATCAATGGCAATTTCAATGCCTAGGGATACCGTGACAAGAACGTTGTGCCATTCCTTCGCCGCCATCACCTCATGTTTCAGCATGATAATGCACAGCCCCCTGTTGCAAGGATCTGTACACAATTTCTGGAAGCTGAAAATGTCCCAGATCTTCCATGGCCTCCATACTCATCAGACATGTCACCTATTGAGCACGTTTGAGATGCTCTGGATCGACGTGTACGACAGCGTGTTCCTGTTCCTTCCAATATCCAGCAACTTCGCACAGACATTAAAGAGGGGTGGGACTTTCCACAGGCCACAATCAACAGCCTGACCAACTATATGCAAAGGAGATATGTCACGCTGCATGAGGAAATGGTGGTCACACCAGATACTGACTGGTTTTCTGATCCATGTCCCTATCTTTTTTAAGGTATCTGTAACCATCAAATGCATATCTTTATTTCCAGTCTTGTGAAATCCATAGATTAGGTCCTAATGATTTTATTTCAATTGACTGATTTCCTTATGCGAACTGTAACTCAGTAAAATCTTTGAAATTATTGCATGTTGTGTTTATGTTTTTGTTCAGTGTATATCAAACACTGGAAAATCATGTTTTTGACTCCACTGGGACTTTAAAGAAAGAGGGTAAAAGAGAGACTCTGGACAAGGCAGTAAGATTAAAATATTTGCTAGAAGTGTCTGTCTCCAAAATTAGGTTAATTTCAAATGGCCCACAGTTCAGTCCCTGCAGACTCTGATAATGCATAATGCAATTCAAAATATACACTGTGTATAACGTTTCTTTACCCAGTTTTAATGTGAGTAAAGTCAGACCGTATAAAAAAAAATCTAAACAGGTTTGTTGGAAATACCAAGATTCGGTACAGTTTTATAGATGCCGATGTAGGGGAACCCCAGAAGTGACCCTTTAAACTGTATGCAAGAATTTCCTCTGTGTTGATCTCACCAAACCCCATTGTCACACCTCTGAGCAGTAGAGGTTCTGATGTGATTACATCATGTAGGTCTGATATCTGATTGGAGGTTAACTTTACAGTAATGCTATTGGCCAACAACTCAGATGTTATAAAAGGGCCTTAGATTTGATTTGATTAATTGTCGCTCTTTTTTGTTCCTGACCTGCATTGGTGAGATTCTCTCCAGTGAGCTGTGGGTCAGGGCACAAGTCACGGTGCCATTATCTCTCCCTCTCCGATCATGCCTAGATTAAAGCCTTGTAATGCGTGTTAATGCTTTGTAAATTAAGCTTCATGCCTTGTATGTCAATCCATTCATTTTACAAGGTAATTAAATAATATTTGGACAGTTGAAGTGGGAAGTTTACATACACTTAGGTTGGAGACATTATAACTCATTTTTCAACCACTCCACAAACGTCTTGTTAATTAACAAACTATAGTTTTTGCAAGTTGGTTAGGAAATCTACTTTGTGCATGACACAAGTCATTTTCCCAATAACTGTTTACAGACAGATTATTTCACCTATAATTCACCCAATCACACAATTCCAGTGGGTCAGAAATTTACATACACTAACTTGACTGTGCCTTTAACTGAAAAATTCTGAAAAATTCCAGAAAATTATGTCATTGCTTTAGAAGCTTCTGATAGGCTAATTGACATAATTTGAGTCAATTGGAGGTGTACCTGTGGATGTATTTGAAGGCCTACCTTCAACTCTGCGCCTCTTTGCTTGACATCAAGGGAAAATCAAAAGAAATCAGCCAAGACATCAGAAAACACATTGTAGTCTGGTTCATCCTTGGGAGCAATTTCCAAATGCCTGAAGGTACCACGTTCATCTGCCTGTACAAACAATAGTACGCAAGTATAAACACCATGTGACCATGCACCTGTCATACCGCTCAAGGAGATAAACGTACTTTGGTGTGAAAAGTGAAAATCAATCCCAGAACAACAGCAAAGGACCATGTGAAGATGCTGGAGGAAACAGGTACAAAAGTATCTATATCCACAGTAAAAACGAGTCCTATATCGACATAACCTGAAAGGCCGCTCAGTAAGGAAGAAGCCACTGTTTCAAAACCACCATAAAATAGCCAGACTACGGTTCACAACTCCACATGGGGACAAAAATCATCATTTTGGAGAAATGTCCTCTGGTCTGATGAAACAAAAATAGAACTGTTTGGCCATCGTTATGTTTGGAGGAAGAAGGGGGAGGCTTGCAAGCCGAAGAACCCCATCCCAACCGTGAAGCACAGGGGGCAGCATCATGTTGTGGGGGTGCTTTGCTGCAGGAGGGACTGATGCACTTCACAAAATAGATGGCATCATAAGATTGGCCATAAATGGGTCTTCCAAATGGACAATGACCCCAAGCATACTTCCAAAGTTGTTGAAAAATGGCTTAAGAACAACAAAGTCAAGGTATTGGAGTGGCCATCACAAAGCCCTGACCTCAATCTTATAGAAAATGTGTAGGCAGAACTGAAAAAGAATGTGGCCTACAAACCTGACTCAGTTACACCAGTTCTGTCAAGAGGAATGGGCCAAAATTCAACTGACTTATTGTGGTAAGCTTGTGGATGGCTACCCAAAACGTTAAACTCAAGTTAAACCATTTAAAGGCAATGCTAACAAATACAAATTGAGTATGTAAACGTTTGACCCACTGGGAATGTGATGATAGAAATAAAAGCTCAAATAAATAAATCATTCTCTGCTATTATTCTGAAATTTCACATTCTTAAAATAAAGTGGTGATGCTAACTGACCTAAGACAGGGAATTTTTACTAGGATTAAATGTCAGGAATTGTGAAAAAGTGAGTTTAAATGTATTTGGCTAAGGTGTATGTAAACTTCTGACTTCAACTGTATTTAGAATTCCATTCTCAGACATTTCTTGATTGCCTATAACTCTAAATCAACTATAGTCTCTTGCATATTTGAATCATCTTTATGGAGTCAGATAAACATTTTAATAGGCTAATTGCTTATTCTAGCATGTGAGGTGTATAATACACATATCCAATATTACCCCACTACACTGACAGATCATTTGTTTGATCGACATGGTGGAATCTTTTTGTGTCTGCAAAATGTATTAAATGAAACGCATTTATGCGCAAAGCAAATATTGATATAAAAACCATTATATCAAAGTAAACTTGGAGTCATGCAATGGTATGGTATGTGGTCCTTCCACTACGACTCAGGAAACCAAACAGTTTATTAGGCTACAGATGAAATAATTTATGATGGACTTCACAGGGTGGTGAAAGTGCAAGGTGATCTTGATGGTCCTTTCCAATAAATATTTAGGGTCTTATTCTGGTGGCATGATGATCGATGCGAATTAAAAAAAATACAAGTTAAATGGGTTTCCATCACATTTTCAACTCTACTCGTGGTTTTCTCACAAAACAATGTTGCGGTTTATAGAGCAAGTGTGCCCACTCTGGTATGGACATGCGCACTCTAGCAAACAGCTCGCAGACACAGTGTGGGTATAGCCTACCTGCAGTACTTGATGATATTATTATCGACAAGAGAACGCAATTATTTTCATTTGTCAAAGGAAGCCAAGCATCGATGATCATGCCATCAGAATAAGACCCTCGATGTTTATTGGAAAGGAGCATTAAGATCGTCACCTTCTTTCACCACCCTGTGAAGTTCATCAGAACATATTTCATCTGTAGCCTAATAAACATGCTTTCCCGATGAGTCATAGTGGGAGGACCACAAAAGATGTCACCGCGTGACTCCAAGTTGATTTATTATAGCAATATTGGTGCATATAAGTAGTTCCACTGACATTTCTCACATAATTTATTTTAACGACACATCAAAATCCCACTTTGTCGTATTTTTTTGGGTCGACGATTGGAAAGTTTACTGACACATTTTCTGTTTCCATCAGGCCTCTCGTGACATTTTTTATCTGACGTGTACTTTATTAGAGACAGATATTTGGTGACAATCAGGTAAATAGAATGAGGTGGCTTTAAGATGGAAATAGTGGAAAAACTTGTTCCTTTCTCTTTCCTGGGCTTTCCACCCGTTGTGGGATTTCAACATTCCTCATCACTTCTTAGGAAAATACTAATAACCTAGTGTGCACGGATCAGTTGGCCACGCAAGTGTGTGTCTGTATGTGTTCGTGTGTGTAGGCATGGGCAGATGGTTGCGCAAGGTTAAGTGGCAGTCCAATCCATCAGCAGACTCATTTTCCCAGAGTGCTGTTTTTTCAGTGTTTGTTAAAGTGGTGTGTGAGAGTGGCCTAGTGGCCTTGTATTCCAGCTCATTCCTCACTCTAATCCTGAATAATCCTCACTACAGCACAGGTGACCAGGGCTAAAATGAGGTTAAATGACTTCTCAGTCTCTCTACACTACTTGACCTTTCTCTCTCTTCTCTCTCTCAGTTATGATGTGGTGGTGGACTACACTTCCTTGCTGAGCTGATGTTCTCAGCCTATTGTGTGTGTCAGTGTTTTACTGTCGGTGCTGTTCACGAAGACCCCGACAGTCTCAGAGGGAGGTGACCCCCTGGCACAGACAGCAGCACCTACCGTTTAGGGAGAGCAAGGCTCCAGTATGAGCATTGAGAGACATAATAAATGTTACTTCCCATACACACCTTCACTGTGTGTACTCCTCTCACAACATCCCTGTGTTCTGCTATGCTGCTCTGACTGAGTGTGTTCCTCTCCCCTCTGATATTTATAGCACACTGCTGACATTTCAGAGTGGCTGCAGTAAAAATGTAGGCCATACAGGAAAAGGGCTGGTGCAGTGTATTGTGATAGGTGACCAATTAGCTTGCAGTATGGTAGTTGGTACTGGGAGGTGGGCGTGGTGAGGTGAGTGTATATCTGTCTGATGAAAACCTCATACAAAATGTCTTTTTATTTTTTTTATTGAAAGTAGTAACTGCCTCAATCTACTCTGAAATTTCATGTATTCATAACAGATTCTTAAGTTTCAAAATGGTATGTTTGTTATTGGTAAAATATGTCAGTTAGGGACAATATTTTTGTATGTGTGTACATATGTGTGTAGCTGCTAATAAAAACACTGCCATCAATTAAATTACTATGTGAAGAGTACTACAGTATGTGTCACACCCTGACCTTAGTTTGCTTTGTATGTTTCTATGTTTTGTTTGGTCAGGGTGTGATCTGAGTGGGCATTCTATGTTACATGTCTAATTTGTCTATTTCTATGTTTGGCCTGATATGGTTCTCAATCAGAGGCAGGTGTTAGTCATTGTCTCTGATTGGGAACCATATTTAGGTAGCCTGTTTGGTGTTGGGTTTTGTGGGTGATTGTTCCTGTCTCTGTGTTTGCGCCAGATAGGGCTGGTTTGGTTTTTCACATTTCTTGGTTTTGTTAGTCTATTCATGTATAGTTTCTTTATTAAAGAACCATGCATAATAACCACAATGTGTTTTGGTCTGCCTCTCCTTCAACTCAAGAAAACTGTTACAGTATGCTAATAAACCAGGGGTCAATACATGTTTTTCTTATATAGCAAACATTTATTGAAATTTAATTGACTTAGCAACACCTTAGTATTATATTAACAATACTGAAAGGTCTGCACGATTGCTGATGTATTCCTAGTTATCTTAGCTATAGAATAGCTTTGGTTATTGCCTGATCTACAAGCTTCAATTGTTTTATTAAAGATAATTACCAGAGTATGAGCAGTAATTAGGAAAGTGGCAATCACTAATGGTATATTTGAATATATTTCACCTAATATAAAGAATAGGAAAACATGCATGTGATTTGATGACATTTCTTTCAACCTCATCTTGTGTAGTAAGCAACAATCTACTCTAACACCAAATAATCGAACACAATTTACAATAGCAGTAGCCAGTAGCCAACAGCAAAACAATTCAGCACGCTTATTCAAGTCCAGCATAAACTCAAACATTAAAGGTCAATGTCTGGAAAACATCACACACAGGTCAATGTGATAGCAGAGGAAAAAGGTGTTAGGCCTGTCTTTGGTTTGTTGCCATAGGTCTTCAGTTCAGGTTCTATGGTGATTCTCTGTTAGGAATAGTATCGAGCGGCGAGGGTCTTTCTGAAGGGCTGTGTAGGTGTCATCCTGTAGGTCATCATGCTCATCAGGTTCATCCTGTATGTCATTGAACTCAGCAGCGTCAGCGTAGGTATGATCTATGCTCTCCTTCTCACACACGTCGAGGCATCCTTACTGACATACTGGACTCTCAGTGTATCTGAGATCACTTTCTCCACGGTTTCTCCATTCAGTGTGTAGTAGCTGAGGACTAGAAGAGTTCCAGCAGTCAGGACAGTCGCCACCCCCAGTACAGGAGCCAAGACACTGGTCTATCATCTGTGGTCAGGTCCCAAGTACAGTTCTGAGCTCCAATCTCATTCTTAGTCTCACAGAAGTACTGGTCAATGTACCCAAGACTGACACTGGTGTAAATTTGTTTGTCCCTGTAAAACCGTCACTTCAGTTCCGTTCCTTTGGTACCAGGTGTATTTCTCCACTGGTGGGTTGGCATCACTGCTGCAGGTCAGAGTCACTGCACCGCCTTCCAATATTTTATTGACTGACACAGTGGTGGACCTTGTAGGATATCTCACAATGAGCATAGCTGCAAGGGACCAGTCCTTCTCGAGACCAACCAATGCACAGGAGTAGCTGCCTGCATCCTCACTGCTGACTGGGCCAAGGTATATGAGTACCAGTGTTGGTTTGGGCCTTATAGAAGATGTAGTTCATAGAGTTAAGGTTCAGAAAGCAGGAAGTCTCGAACAAGATCCAGACTTCCTCTCCCTCCATGACAATGTCAGCACTAACGTTTACACGTACATCTGTGACAGACAGAGTGACCTGAAATTGGTCATTGTAGTTCCCCTGTTGTGTTTGAAATCGAAAACTGTACTTGGCTGAGTCCCTCTGTCTCAGCTCTGTGGCTTTCAGGGTGCAGTCAGTCTCCTTATCTCCACAGCTTTATTTAAAAAATATCTTTAAAAATTCACCTTGATTTAACCAGGTAGGCCAGCTGAGAACAAGTTCTCATTTACAACTGCGACCTGGCCAAGATAAAGCAAAGCAGTGAGACAAAAACAACAGAGTTACACATGGAATAAACAAACGTACAGTCAATAACACAATAGAACAGTGTGTGCAAATGAGGTAAGATTAGGGAGGTGAGGCAATAAATAGGCCATAGTGGCAAAATAACTACAATATAGCAATTAAACACTGGAGTGATAGATGTGCAGAAGATGAATGTGCAAGTAGAGATACTGGGGTGCAAAGGAGCAAAATAACAATATGGGGATGAGGTATAACAGATGGAATATGTACAGGTGCAATAATCTGTAAACTGCTCTGACAGACGATGCTTAAAGTTAGTGAGGGAGATGAGGCTCTAGCTTCAGTGATTTTTTCAGTTCGTTCCAGTCATTGGCAGCAGAGAACTGGAAGGAAAGGCGGCCAAGGGAGGAATTGTCTTTCGGGGTGACCAGTGAAATATACCTGTTGGAGCGCGTGCTACGGGTGGGTGCTGCTATGGTGACCAGTGAGCTGAGATAAGGCGGGGCTTAACCTAGCAAAAGATTTAGAGATGACCTGGAGCCAGTGGGATTGGCGACGAATATGTAGTGAGGGCCAGCCAACGAGAGCATACATGTCGCAGTGGTGGGCAGTATATGGGGCTTTGGTGACAAAATGGATGGCACTGCGACAGACTACATCCAGTTTGCTGAGTAGAGTGTTGGAGGCTATTTTGTAGCCTGTTGTGAAATAGGAAGCAGATAATAGATTTAATTTTGGATTGGGGATATGAGTCTGGAAGGAGAGAGTACAGTCTAACCAGACACCTAGGTATTTATAGTACTCCACATATTCTAAGTCAGAACTGTCCAGAGCAGTGATGCTAGACGGGTGGACAGGTGCGGGCAGCAATCGGTTGAAGAGCATGCATTTAGTTTTACTTGCATTTAAGAGCAGTTGGAGGCCACGGAAGGAGTGTTGTATGGCATTGAAGCCCGTCTGGAGGTTAGTTAACACAGTGTCCAAAGGGCCAGAAGTATAAAAAATGGTGTCGTCTGCGTAGAAACGGATCAGAGAATCACCAACAGCAAAAACGTTGACGTACAGTTTAAGTCGGAAGTTTACATACACCTTAGCCAAATACATTTAAACTCAGTTTCTCACAATTCCTGACATTTAATCCTAGTAAAAATGCCCTGTCTTAGTTCAGTAAGGATCACCACTTTATTTTAAGATTGTGAAATGTCAGAATAATAGTAGAGAGAATGATTTATTTCAGCTTTAATTTCTTTCATCACATTCCCAGTGGGTCAAAAGTTTACATACACTCAATTAGTATTTGGTAGCATTGCCTTTAAATGGTTTAACTTGGGTCAAACGTTTCAGGTAGCCTTCCACAAGCTTCCCACAAAAAGTTGGGTGAATTTGGGCTCATTCCTCCTGACAGAGCTGGAGTAACTGAGTCAGGTTTGTAGGCCTCCTTGCTCACACACACATTTTCATTTCTGCCCACAAATATTCTATGGGACTGAGGTCAGGGATGGCCACTCCAATACATTGACTTTGTTGTCCTTAAGGCATTTTGCCACAACTGTGGAAGTATGCTTGGGGTCATTGTCAATTTGGAAGACCCATTTACGACCAAGCTTTAACTTCCTGACTGATGTCTTGAGATGTTGCTTCAATATATTCACACTATTTTCCTCATGATGCCATCTATTTAGTGAAGTGCACCAGTCCCTCCTGCAGCAAAGCACCACCACAACATTATGCTGCCACCTTGCTTCACGGTTGGGATGGTGTTCTTTGGCTTGCAAGCCTCACCCTTTTTCCTCCAAACATAACAATGGCCATTATGGCCAAACAGTTCTATTTTTGTTTCATCAGACTAGAGGACATTTCTCCAAAAAGTACGATCTTTGTCCCCACGTTTTTTATGGCGGTTTTGGAGCAGTGGCTTCTTCCTTGCTGAAAGGGCTTTCAGGTTATGTCGATATAGTACTCGTTTTACTGTGGCTATAGTCACTTTTGTACAGGTTTCCTCCAGCATCTTCACAAGGTCCTTTGTTGTTCTGGGTTGAATTGCACTTTTCGCACCAAAGTACGTTCATCTCTAGGAGACAGAACGTGCCTCCTTCCTGAGTGGTATGATGGCTGCGTGTTCCCATGGTGTTTATACTTGCGTACTATTGTTTGTACAGATGAACGTGGTACCTTCAGGCATTTGGAAATTTCTCCCAAGGATGAACCATACTTGTGGAGGTCTGCCATTTGTTTTCTGAGGTCTTGGCTGATTTCTTTTGATTTTCCCATGATGTCAAGCAGAGCCACTGAGTTTGAAGGTAGGCCTTGAAATACATCCACAGGTACACCTCAAATTGACTCAAATGGTGTCAATTAGCCTATCAGAAGCTTCTAAAGCCATGACATAATTTTTTTTCCCCAAGCTCTTTAAAGGCACAGTGAACTTAGTGTATGTAAACTTCTGACCTAATGGAATTATGATACAGGGAGTTATAAGTGAAATAATCCGTCTGTAAACAATTGTTGGAAAAATGACTTGTGTCATGCACAAAGTAGATGTCCTTACCGACTTGCCAAAACTATAGTTTGTTAACAAGAAATTTGTGGAGTGGTTGAAAACGGGTTTTAATGACTCCAACCTAAGTGTATGTTAACTTCCGACTTCAAATGTATACAGAGAAAATAGCCAGCCCGAGCATTGAACACTGTGCACCCCCATAGAGACTGTCAAAGGTTTGGACAACAGGACCTCCGATTTGACAAACTGAACTCTGTCTGAGAAGTAGTTGGTGAACCAGGCGAGGCAGTCATTTGAGAAACCAAGGCTGTTGAGTTTGCCAATAAGAATGCGGTGATTGACAGAGTCAAAAGCCTTGGCCAGGTCGATGAATACAGCTGCACAATATTGCCTTTTATCGATGGTGGTTTTGATGTCGTTTAGGACCTTGAGCCTGGCTGAAGTGCACCCATGACCAGCTTGGAAACCAAATTGCATAGCGGAGAAGGTACGGTGGGATTCGAAATCTGTTTGTTAATTTGGCTTTCGAAGACCTTAGGAAGGCAGGGTAGGATAAATATAGATCTGTAACAGTTTGGGTCTAGGGTGTCTCCCCCTTTTAAGAGGGGAATGACCAAGGCAACTTTCCAATCTTTGGGGATCTCAGACAATACGATAGAGACGTTGAGCAGGCTAGTAATAGGGGATGCAACAATTGCGGCAGATAATTTTAGAAAGAGAGGGTCCAGATTGTCTAGCCCAGCTGATTTGTAGAGGTCCAGATTTTGCAGCTCTTTCAGAACAACAGCTGTCTGGTTTTGGGTGAAGGAGAAATGGGGGAGGCTTGAGCAAGTTGCTGTGGGGGGTGCAGAGCTGTTGACCGGGGTGGTGGTAGCCAGGTGGAAAGCATGGCCAGCCATAGAAAAATGCTTATTGAAATTCTCAATTATAGTGGACTTATCGGTGGGGACAGTGTTTCCTAGCCTCAGTGCAGTGGGCAGCTGGTTGGATGTGCTCTTATTCTCCATGGACTTTACAGTGTCCCAGAACTTTTTGGAGTTGGTGCTACAGGACACAAATTTCTGTTTGAAAAAGCTAGCCTTTGCTTTCCTAACTGCCTGTGTATATTGGTTCTTAACTTCCCTGAAAAGTTACATATAGCGGGGGCTATTCGATGCTAATGCAGAACGTCACCGAATGTTTTTGTGCTGGTCAAAGGCAGTCAGGTCTGGAGTGAACCAAGGGCTATATCTGTTCCTGGTTCTATTTTTTTTGAATGGGGCATGCTTATTTAAGATGGTGAGGAAAGCACTTTTAAAGAATAACCAGGCATCCTCTACTGACGGAATGAGGTCAATATCCTTCCAGGATACCCGGGCCAGGTCAATGAGAAAGGCCTGCTCATACTCTTCGGGGCGGCAGTGTAGCCTAGTGGTTAGAACATTGGACTAGTAACCGAAAGGTTGCAAGTTCAAATCCCCGGGCTGACAAGGTACAAAATCTGTTGTTCTGCCCCTGAACAGGCAGTTAACCCACTCGAACCTAGGCCGTCATTGAAAATAAGAATTTGTTCTTAACTGACTTGCCTAGTAAAATACAAGTAAAAAAATAATACTCCAAGTCTTCAGGCTTCCCCTTGGCATCCACAGTTTTTCACCAGAGAGTCTGTGTGATGGTGCAAGGCATGTCCACAGATGACCCTTAGAGAGTCTGTGTGATGGTCTGTCCACGCGGGCAAGTGCAAGGCATGTCCACAGATGACCCTTTATGGCGCAGATGGTCTTGTTTGTGTATCTCACATCCCAACCGTTATCCAGTACACAAAGTGCAGGAGAACGGAGATCATTTACAGCACAGGAGTAGCTGCCAGCATCCGTAATGTTGAAGGGGTCTAGGTGCAGGCTAGTATTTAGGGTCTTCGGGTTGATTAGCAGTTGTCCGTTCTTGTACCAGATGTAAGTAGGGTTGAGGTTGTCACTCAGAGTACATTCGGTGCTGCAGGTCAGTGTTACTTTCTGTCCCTCTCTCACAGTGTCTGGATTCTTCCTTACCTTCAGACCTGTGACAAACAGTTGTCCCATATTCGCTGTTCTGCCATCCTGAATTCTCTGAGTTAACTTATACTCAGTGGAGTCCCTCGGTCTCAAATCACTGATCTTAAGAGTATGGGAATATTGACCGGAGCCCCCAACACCACCAGATCTCAAATGTCCTCCATACTCTGGGTCTTTAATCAGATCCTCCGGAATGGTTGTGTCCTTCCATTTCTTCCTGTTGTCGTTGTTAAACCAGTAGAATTCTTTAAATTTACTTCTGGTTTCTTGGATTGCCAAACCGCAGGACAATTCTACAGACGATCCTAAGGCGCAAACACTCTCCTTTCTACAAAATAAAACTACCACAACTGCAGCCAGCAGACCTGGTATAAAGAGGAGAAGTCCTGCAAACATACTTCCTGCCAACATCCACGGATACCTAAACCTGTACTGGTGGTGCAGTTGAACTAAATTCAAGTGTGAATCATGTGATGTTATTTCTTAATACTTATAGGAGGGAGTGTACTCTTCTTGTGCAAGTCTAACTTCCTTCCTTTAAGAGATAAAGTTAATATCATGCTTGCTTACAAGGTGAAGAGAAATCGAGAAAATGAAAAATGCAAGATATACTGTATATTTTTTTCAGACTATAGATGAAACGATAATGCGTGCGAGATGAAGAGGAATGACTTGAACATTTCAACATGTTAAGTGACAGGCCTACTATGTTCCAGGAGGATTAAAAGGTCTACTATGCTCCAGGAGGATTAAAAGGTCTGCTATGTTCCAGGAGGATTAAAAGGTCTACTATGTTCCAGGACGATTAAACGGTCTACTATGTTCCAGGAGGATTAAAAGGTCTACTATGTTCCAGGAGGATTAAAAGGTCTACTATGTTCCAGGAGGATTAAAAGTTCTACTATGTTCCAGGAGGATTAAAAGGTCTACTATGTTCCAGGAGGATTAAAAGGTCTTCCTCCCCCTCCCCCCCCTCCTCCCTCTCTGCAGATGACTTCGTCAACCATTTTGAAAAGAAGGTCGACGACATCCGATCCTCGTTTGCTAAGTCAAACGACACCGCTGGTTCTGCTCACACTGCCCTACCCTGTGCTCTGACCTCTTTCTCCCCTCTCTCTCCAGATGAAATCTCGCTTCTTGTGACGGCCGGCCGCCCAACAACCTGCCCGCTTGACCCTATCCCCTCCTCTCTTCTCCAGACCATTTCCGGGGACCTTCTCCCTTACCTCACCTCGCTCATCAACTCATCCCTGACCGCTGGCTACGTCCCTTCCGTCTTCAAGAGAGCGAGAGTTGCACCCCTTCTGAAAAAACCTACACTCGATCCCTCCGATGTCAACAACTACAGACCAGTATCCCTTCTTTCTTTTCTCTCCAAAACTCTTGAACGTGCCGTCCTTGGCCAGCTCTCCCGCTATCTCTCTCAGAATGACCTTCTTGATCCAAATCAGTCAGGTTACAAGACTAGTCATTCAACTGAGACTGCTCTTCTCTGCATCACGGAGGCGCTCCGCACTGCTAAAGCTAACTCTCTCTCCTCTGCTCTCATCCTTCTAGACCTATCGGCTGCCTTCGATACTGTGAACCATCAGATCCTCCTCTCCACCCTCTCCGAGTTGGGCATCTCCGGCGCGGCCCACGCTTGGATTGCGTCCTACCTGACAGGTCGCTCCTACCAGGTGGCGTGGCGAGAATCTGTCTCCTCGCCACGCGCTCTCACCACTGGTGTCCCCCAGGGCTCTGTTCTAGGCCCTCTCCTATTCTCGCTATACACCAAGTCACTTGGCTCTGTCATAACCTCACATGGTCTCTCCTATCATTGCTATGCAGACGACACACAATTAATCTTCTCCTTTCCCCCTTCTGATGACCAGGTGGCGAATCGCATCTCTGCATGTCTGGCAGAGATATCAGTGTGGATGACGGATCACCACCTCAAGCTGAACCTCGGCAAGACGGAGCTGCTCTTCCTCCCGGGGAAGGACTGCCCGTTCCATGATCTCGCCATCACGGTTGACAACTCCATTGTGTCCTCCTCCCAGAGCGCTAAGAACCTTGGCGTGATCCTGGACAACACCCTGTCGTTCTCAACCAACATCATGGCGGTGGCCCGTTCCTGTAGGTTCATGCTCTACAACATCCGCAGAGTACGACCCTGCCTCACACAGGAAGCGGCGCAGGTCCTAATCCAGGCACTTGTCATCTCCCGTCTGGATTACTGCAACTCGCTGTTGGCTGGGCTCCCTGCCTGTGCCATTAAACCCCTACAACTCATCCAGAACGCCGCAGCCCGTCTGGTGTTCAACCTTCCCAAGTTCTCTCACGTCACCCCGCTCCTCCGCTCTCTCCACTGGCTTCCAGTTGAAGCTCGCATCCGCTACAAGACCATGGTGCTTGCCTACGGAGCTGTGAGGGGAACGGCACCGCAGTACCTCCAGGCTCTGATCAGGCCCTACACCCAAGCAAGGGCACTGCGTTCATCCACCTCTGGCCTGCTCGCCTCCCTACCATTGAGGAAGTACAGTTCCCGCTCAGCCCAGTCAAAACTGTTCGCTGCTCTGGCCCCCCAATGGTGGAACAAACTCCCTCACGACGCCAGGACAGCGGAGTCAATCACCACCTTCCGGAGACACCTGAAACCCCACCTCTTCAAGGAATACCTAGGATAGGATAAGTAATCCTTCTCACCACCCCCCCCCCCTTAATGATTTAGATGCACTATTGTAAAGTGGCTGTTCCACTGGATGTCAGAAGGTGAATTCACCAATTTGTAAGTCGCTCTGGATAAGAGCGTCTGCTAAATGACTTAAATGTAAATGTAATGTACTATGTTCCAGGAGGAATAAGAGGTCTACTATGTTCCAGGAGGATTAAAAGGTCTACTATGTTCCAGGAGGATTAAAAGGCCTACGTAAGTAATACGTGTTTATACATCCACTTCCTCATAATAAACAATCTGGGGCATTTCCTGTATGAAATTTCATCTTGGTTTCGCCTGTAGCATTAGTTCTGTGGCACTCACAGACAATATCTTTGCAGTTTTGGAAACGTCAGAGTGTTTTCTTTCCAAAGCTGTCAATTATATGCATAGTCGAGCATCTTTTCATGACAAAATATCTTGTTTAAAACGGGAACATTTTTTTATCCAAAAATTAAAAGAGCGCCCCCTATATCGAAGAAGTTAACAAAAGGCTAAGCTTGTGAGTGAATATATTTCTTTCATTTCATTTGCGATTTTCATGAATAGTTAACGTTGCGTTATGCTAATGAGCTTGAGGCTATGATTACGCTCCCGGATACGGGATTGCTCGACACTAGAGGTTAATGCATTCAATATTATTCCAGTCTTTTTCTGTAATCATTGTTGGAGTTGTTTGCAGAGCGCACAACCTATGCTACACTTGTGAGAAACAAGTTTTGGTTTATTTCATTCCATTTACGAGTTTTGTCAATTTATTCAGTGTCTTTTGTTTGGAGAGCTCCTGTCAATGTTGTGTAAGGACGCACACCTGATTATGCATGGCCGTAGGCCTAGGCTACCTGGCCTACTTGCAAATGTAAGCATATAAATGTGCCCATTTGGGGATCTGATAGTATTTCAACACCACTAATGAGCTGTGGAGCTTTTCAAAGTATTTTTTAAATATATTTTTTAACATCCATAGTTAAATAGTTCCTCAATGTAGCCTGTTAGAAAAATCTTTCCAGGTCTCTCCCTTTTGATAACCACTTGGTGTGATAAAAAATAATGTAATGCTCTGATCCATTGTAAAAATCATAAAATAGGCCTACTGTCACGTCTCCTCCCCTCCGGCGTTTGACGTCGCCGATCTACTAACCACCGGTCCTGGGATCCATCATTACACACACCTGGCATCAATCATTACTCGCAGCTGCACGTCATCATGAGGCACACCTGGACTCCATTACCTCACTTATTACCTCCCCTATATCTGGCACTCCCTTAGGTTCCTTCCCCAGTCAGTATTGTTCCTGTGTTTATGTGTAGACGCTACTGTTATGTTGTCTCGGTCAACGTTTGTTGTTTTATTAAACGTTTCATCTGCACCTCCTTGACTCTCAGTGTCTCTGTTATACCTACCTGATTACTACTTATCCCTTGCACAAAGCTTAGCAGTGTCTGTCCGGAGTTAACTGGTGTGGGAAACTCTGAGGGCCCAGAATACTGTCCAACAGTGTTGCAAGTTTGATAGTGCAAGCATTGGGTCGGACCCAGTTGATAGTTGACACAATGTTTGAAGTTCATTGCAGACAGGTCACGCATAGCCAATGTGATTGATAGGATATTTATTTTCTACCTTCAGGCAGCAATGTTTTTATTTGTTGGCCTTAGGTAGGCTATTTTTACATATTTTAGTGTGTTACTTTCTATTAAATGTGTTTATTGTGTTTTCTATCAAATAAAATAGCAAATAAAACTCTGCATTGTTGGTTAAGGGCTTGTAGGTAAGTATTTCACAATAAGTATTTCATGGTACCTGTTGTATTCGGTGCATGTGACATAACATTTGATTTGATTTTACATTAAACTTTCAATGGGTGAATTTGATGGTCTGCATGGTCTCCTCAGGCGAGACTCTCTACAACCTGTAGATAGACCAACTAAACATTATGCTGTTGTGGGAATACAAACAGCAGATCAGATTAATACATCTATGTCAGAAAATATATAAAGGATGATGGGAGAAAGCAACACAGCAGATATGTGGTGAAAGGAGTCTTTAAAAGCACCTTAACGGGCTCATGGTACTTCGTGGTGCTTCAAACACATGGTTTGATGCCATTCCATTCACTCCATTCCTGCCATTATTATGAGCCGTCTTCCTCTCAGCAGCCTCCACTGGTATATACCGTATACCGAGGTATTTGGAAATAGCCACGGGAGGGTTTTTCAATACCATGAATAACTTGAAACCATTTCTTTGAAGTTGTTCAATACATTTTTATATTTGTAGCTAATTTCTAAGTAAATACCTGCAGTCAAATTGTGCAATATGTTAGGAGATAAAGCAGATTGCGTTCTTCGTTTCACCTGTCACATTATTTTACAAGCTTAGTTCCCCAGAACAGTTGAGCCAGTCATGTGTTTGTTCGTAAATAGCATAAAAGGAGAAAGCGGGAGCAGGTCCAGCTGTGGGGTCGCGTTTTATAATGAAAGTTATGTTTTTTTCCCCCCCTATAGTTTTCCTTCACATAAAATACATTAATGAAACACATTAGGCAGAAAATACTTCAATTTTCATCAGATGACAACAGAAGTGCAATACTAATTGCCTGGCAGACACAAGTAAATTAGCTTACAATGAAAAAGCAAGGTATTTTTTTAAATAAAAAATGATATATGTCCATCATATTTCTACTGTTTATCATAGAAAGAATGTATCCAGCTACATTTCCTAATGTTTTGCTTAATGTTAATCTAACATTTTACCTGAGAAAAGTAGTCTGGCTACACCAAGAAAAGTACTGGAGAAAAGTAGCTACACATCAGTCAAAGCGCTGTCTGCTGATAGAATGATGGAGAAAAGTAGCTCCACATCAGTCAAAGTGCTGTCTGCTGATAGAATGATGGAGAAAAGTAGCTCCACATCAGTCAAAGCGCTGTCTGCTGATAGAATGATGGAGAAAAGTAGCTCCACATCAGTCAGAGTGCTGTCTGCTGATAGAATGATGGAGAAAAGTAGCTCCACATCAGTCAGAGTGCTGTCTGCTGATAGAATGATGGAGAAAAGTAGCTCCACATCAGTCAGAGTGCTGTCTGCTGATAGAATGATGGAGAAAAGTAGCTCCACATCAGTCAAAGCGCTGTCTGCTGATAGAATGATGGAGAAAAGTAGCTCCACATCAGTCAAAGTGCTGTCTGCTGATAGAATGATGGAGAAAAGTAGCTCCACATCAGTCAAAGTGCTGTCTGCTGATAGAATGATGGAGAAAAGTAGCTCCACATCAGTCAAAGTGCTGTCTGCTGATAGAATGATGGAGAAAAGTAGCTCCACATCAGTCAAAGTGCTGTCTGCTGATAGAATGATGGAGAAAAGTAGCTCCACATCAGTCAAAGCGCTGTCTGCTGATAGAATGATGGAGAACAGTAGCTCCTCATCAGTCAAAGTGCTGTCTGCTGATAGAATGATGGAGAAAAGTAGCTCCACATCAGTCAGAGTGCTGTCTGCTGATAGAATGATGGAGAAAAGTAGCTCCACGTCAGTCAAAGCGCTGTCTGCTGATAGAATGATGGAGAACAGTAGCTCCACATCAGTCAGAGTGCTGTCTGCTGATAGAATGATGAAGAAAAGTAGCTCCACATCAGTCAAAGCGCTGTCTGCTGATAGAATGATGGAGAAAAGTAGCTCCACATCAGTCAGAGTGCTGTCTGCTGATAGAATGATGGAGAAAAGTAGCTCCACATCAGTCAGAGTGCTGTCTGCTGATAGAATGATGGAGAAAAGTAGCTCCACATCAGTCAAAGTGCTGTCTGCTGATAGAATGATGGAGAAAAGTAGCTCCACATCAGTCAGAGTGCTGTCTGCTGATAGAATGATGGAGAAAAGTAGCTCCACGTCAGTCAAAGCGCTGTCTGCTGATAGAATGATGGAGAAAAGTAGCTCCACATCAGTCAGAGTGCTGTCTGCTGATAGAATGATGGAGAAAAGTAGCTACACATCAGTCAAAGTGCTGTCTGCTGATAGAATGATGAAGAAAAGTAGCTCCACATCAGTCAAAGCGCTGTCTGCTGATAGAATGATGGAGAAAAGTAGCTCCACATCAGTCAAAGTGCTGTCTGCTGATAGAATGCCTGTTTGTGAATTCCCATTCAGTGGAGAAGGGCAACTGAAGCACAAAATGAGTCTGATGCCGAGTAGAAATTCCAATAACAAGCATTTTAAATCTGCGTTTACAGAACACAGCAAGATGTTTCTAATCTGCTATATATTTTCTTCCTGCGTGAAAAACGTAGAATTCTGCTTTAACCCAATTCCTAAATTTAAGTTGTTAGTTATCTAATAAGTGGCTGACTAAATAAGGTGACGGGGCATCATATTGTGTTAGCTTTCTGTCGTGTTTGAGTCAAAGCCCTTTGGATGAGTTATTCATTTACTCCTCCCCCCTCTTCTCTGAGCAGACAGGCAGGCCTGTTGCCCTAGCGACTCCAGACAGTCACAGCGTGTAGCCTACACATGCTGCTCCAGAGCCAGTACTGTTCTTCCTTCAGACAAGCATGCATAGACATTGTGCAAATTAACACATTTTTACCATTCACATTCACCTGTAAATGTCACCAAAAATTACATTCGGTAGCTCCTACCTATATATGTATAACTTTATGAGCTGGATTGCCTATCTTTGCAATTAGTTTATTTTCATTCGCGCTAATTAGCATATTTAGCTAACAGCCATCACGGAAATACGCTATTACTTGTTATAATACTGTTAGCATTCTGCTCCCTTGTGTACTAAGCCAGTAATACCAGTATGAAAGAAGGCCGGTATGACGATATGATATATACCACCCAAACATATAAAGTAGTACAGCATTTTTATAATATTATATTACAGCATTTTTAGGAGGAGAGAGTGTGTAACTCTGTTGGGAGGTAGTAGAGGCATTCTGAACATGTACTGGGGGAGTCTGTTACCATGTTGAGAGTAAGGAGTGATGTTCCTTGGACTGTGAACATCAGCTTTCCAGGCCACGTCCCCTGGGAGAGTGTGTGGCCATGCAAGTGTGTAAGTAAGACGGAATTTGTTCTCAATTTGTGCTCAACATCAGCTTTCCAGGGTTTGCTTCCTAGGGGCTTGAACCTGTTTGTATATGTGTGTGTTTGTGGAGTGGAAAGGAGCTGGAGGAGCAGAGCGGAGATGGAGCAGAGCAAGGAGTAGAGCGGAGCGAGGAGAGGAGCTGGAGGAGCAGAGCGGAGATGGAGCGGAGCGAGGAGTAGAGCGGAGCGAGGAGTGGAGCAAAGTTGGAGTGGAGCTGGAGCGAGGAGCGGAGCTGGAGTGGAGCTGGAGTGGAACGAGGAGTAGAGCGGAGAGCGAGTTTCCCAAAGGCTGGAGCGTCGGCCTTCTTAGCTCCAATTTCTCTCCAGTAGCAATCACTTCACGACCTCAGGACACGACCGGCCCAGCATGCATTTGTAGTCTACTTGTGTGCTGCTATAGACTCTTGCTTTAGCTACTGTCATCTCGTAGGCTAAATATTTTCATAAAGAAACTTATAGAACACACAGGTGAAAAATCAAGGTGATTTACAAAGATGAAGACCAAGAGCAAGAGAGGGAGTAAAGAATGATTGTGGAATCTGAAAAGACAGGTATCCCGAAAGCATGATGAGGTACGTAGTATGTGTTCATGCTAACAGAAAGGAAGGAGGTCGGTACCTAGATAAGTGTGTCATTGTAGCAAAGTATTTATAAACAAAAAAACAATTTTCATTATATTATCTATTCAATAGGCCAACATTGATTTTGGCCCAATAGGCCTGGCATTTTACATCTGTCAAGTAGCTTTCTGTTTTGATAGGGTCATTTTACCTCAAATCCTTTAGGCCTAGCTATAGAAATATAATAAAACGACTACACATCCCTGCCCAGCCTGGCAAGAGCGTCCCAAAGGGTGTTCGGCATCCGCAGTGGCCCTGAAGCGCTGAGAGGGTATTCTCCGCTACTGGCCTGCTCTCCAGGCACCATCACATGGGCCTGAAACCACAGACTCCGGCCAAACTAATGTTTCTAAGAATGAATTCAAAGGCCCTGTAGATGGAGCATAATAAGGCTTTTTAATTTAATTTGTATTTAATTCTAAGTAAATCACAACCTATATGTGTAGTTTATACGCTATGATACAACAAAATGTTGTTTAAATGCTGAGCGCTTAATATCCCTGCCAGCCTAGTGTGTCGCACTTGCAAATGCTTCACAATGTGTTTGTTTGTCGGCTATAGCCTTGAAATAATAATTAATAATAATAATAAATAATTAATTTCCGTTCCTTCTTAGGCTCCCTGTCTGGCTCCTGACCTATTTACAGTTAGTTTAATATGACATGTAGCCTAGTTGAAATTATAAATGTTGTTTATTAAAATACTTTTCATTCAAATCGTACGGTTTGGTTTTAATACTTCAAAACCAAACGTTAGGTCCAGGTAGTCGCAATAATAGATGGGTTTTGGTTAAATTGCGATTTTAATGAATGGAATGAATCCGGAGGGGCTGTTTTTTATTTCTTTGAGCGAGGAGCAGGTTTTTAGCGGAGTGGTTCGAAAAGAACGATGAGCAGGATTTACGACCACTCAACTCATCTCACATACTCTGGTGTATGTGTGTTTGAGAGTGTGCGAATGGTTGAAACATGATTGCGTGTGTGTGTGTCCCTCTCTATGTGTTTGAGTGGCGAACATCGACTGTTGAAGCTTTGCTTCCCAGGAGCCCAACCCCCTTCCCCCACCCCCCCTCCCCTAGACGTCTGGGAGGAATATCATCCACAGGACAGATATGTGTAAAAAAACAACCTTGCTAGTGACAGCCCCTTCATTCCTCACTGAGACATATTCTCAAAGAGACATACTATTCAGTCTACTACAGCACATCATCCCTCTACAATTCCAACTCAGAGTTCCACCAGGCTTCAGTTGAAATGAGACCATTTCATTCTATAACAGACTGCATCCCTGAAAGATATAAGGACTTCACGTTGACGATAAACATCAGTTTCCCACAGAGCTCCATCCATAAAAACAACATTTGAGAATTCTACAGGGATTGTTGCTATGTGACAATGGCTAGTCTACCATTCCATTTCACATGACCCTCATTAATCATACAGATTCCTCTCTTTCATATGATCAGCCTTACAGCACTTGGATTAACACACTTAATCCAGGTCGCAATTGTAAATGAGAACTTGTTCTCAACTTGCCTACCTGGTTAAACAAAGGTGAAATAAAAAATTTAAAATGTAAAAAATCCACATGACAGAAATACTGCCTGAATAAATGATCATAATTTAGACTCGACTATTTTATATGAATAACACCTTCAAATGAAAGATAGAACCTGTGATAATTATTTGAACAAAATGGACTTTGAAATAATTTGTCATTCTGACTTAAATTATGCCAAAAACACTAACCATTCAATCAACCGAACACTTTAAAGGGTAATGTTTCAGCCCAACCCTGCTCTGACACCTGTGTCGCTGTCTGAGTAGATTAGCAATCAAGTCTCATCAAGTCTGGGACAATAACAGGCCTCTCACTGGCCCTTTCACAAGCATTTATTCTGAGTATGCATCAGGCAATGTTTGGCATTTATGAATTTCAGCTGAATTCAGGCCTATTGTTTACTATAGAAGCCTATTACCAGTGTTGTGCTGTTTTGTCTGAGAAGACTTCTGCCGTTATCTGAACACAGGCATTCATTTTTATGCTTTTTTCCTGGTGCTTTCAGGATGTATTATCACACTCATTCTGCTGGGAAACGCTGAGAGGGCAGCTGTGATGAACAGACACACACACACACTTCCACACGCACGGACACAAGCACAGTTGCACACACACACACATTTAGCTCCACAGCACTGGGGGCAAACACAGGCCTTCCATTTGACACCTGCATTTTACCATGTTCAGTCAGACTAGGGCTATCGCGGTTACAAAGTTTCGTCAGCCGGTGATTGTCAAGCAAATGGTCTCACGGTAATTGACCATTGATTAACATAAACAGATTTAGCATCTCCTGGCTTCCACACAGTCTAATAAATTCATGTAATAAAGACTACACCTTCACAATAAATCCATTATTTATTTTAGACAGGTCTAAAGAAACATATTAACAAAATGTAGTCTATTTCAGAAGAACAGAATAGCATACTCTGAGTTGTCCTTATGTTAGGCCCTGATGTGGCTATGCCAAATGGCTGTGGGCTACACTAGTTCATTTAGCAGACAGGATTTGCTTATAATTCTGTGGCATTATTTTATATTATTTTATAGTATGAAGAATACAATTGAAGAAAGCTGAATAAAATATAAATATTTTCTCAATTATTTCAGGGAGTGCGCACATGCGGCTATTCTGTGTTGAGCGGTTAACATAGAAATAGGTACTCATATATGCTTAATTTAGAGTTATTAATGTAACTTCAGTTGTTCTACAAACGGTGGGCTATATGTTTAGATTTTCGATACATTGTAAGGCTGCATGATGAGACTCTAATGATGATTTGAAAAAAGTATCTTGAAAGGTATGAGCTCTGCTTTGTTTTTTGAGCAGGCTGTTCACACTCCAATAGTCTCTCATTCACAATTTGACAATCAAATTTCACCGCGCCGTCACTTTGTGGCCGTAATGCACCTTTTTGCGGGCCGGAGTGCTGCATTGTGCCCTTCTCCCCGAGAGTGTTGGCCAATCCGAGGCTCTCCATTCAGTAATTGGGTCTTTCTCAGAGGCTACAAGTGAAGACCAACACATCGGGGACGCAACTGCGCGGCTCTCCATTCAGTAATTGGGTCTTTCTCAGAGGCTACAAGTGAAGACCAACACATCGGGGACGCAACTGCGCGGCTCTCCATTCAGTAATTGGGTCTTTCTCAGAGGTTACAAGTGAAGACCAACACATCGGGGACGCAACTGTCCTTATCCAATTCCGAGGTGCATATTGAAGATATTGAAAGAACTGTCCACATTTAATTTTCGTCAGCCAACAAGATGAGTAGGCCTAATGAACAGCAAAAGCACTAGCCTATGTTAATCTACTATCCCTCATAGTACTAAAGCCGACATATTCTAATATTTTTTTAATCTCCCCAATTTCGTGGTATCCAATTGGTAGTTACAGTCTTGCCTCATCACAGCAAATCCTGTACGGACTCGGGAGAGGTGAAGGTCGAACCCCGTGCGTCCTCTGAAACCCGACCCAACCAAACCGCACTGCTTCTTGACACAATACCCGCTTAACCCGGAAGCCAGCCGCACCATGTGACAGAGGAAACACTGTACACCTGCTAGCGACAGTGTCAGCATGCATGCGCCCGGCCTGCCACAGGAGTCGCTAGAGCGCGATGGGACAAGGAAATCCCTGCCGGCCAAACCCTCCCCTAACCTGGACGATATTGAGCCAATTGTGCGCCGCCCAATGGGTATCCCGGTCGCGGCCGGCTGCGACAGAGCCTGGACTCGTACCAGGATCTCCAGTGGCACAGATAGACCACTGCACCACTCGGGAGGCCCCGACCTATTCTATTCTGTGCAATAAATAAATATTCCAACATAGTCGGGACAGTTGTGGAATGCGATAGATCCCAAATTAATACAACCACTAAGATTTAAAAAAATGCAATGTGAATGATGGAAAAGATCAGAACATTTAGCTTAAAATGTTGATAACTATTAGGCTATTTCTTCACATTATAAGCGCAGCAATGCACACATGGTAGTAGGCTATAAGCGCAAATGTTCCATTAGCAGAAACACCAATATCGAAAGTGACCTCAAACGAAATGATGCATGTAATGCTTTTATTATAAAGCTGCATGTTTATGGTGAAAATGATCTTCCCCAAACTTGAATCGCAAGTACTGTTTATGTCTGCCAGTTAAGCTCTACAGCCCTTGTAGTGTGGATTCATGTGCTTCATTTTAAGATGTTTGTGATAAAGACCTTATTAAAACAGATGGGCTAGGCTACATGAGGGCTAGGCTACATGAGGGCTACATGAGTGCTAGGCTACATGAGGGCTAGACTACATGAGGGCTAGACTACATGAGGGCCACATGAGGGCTAGACTACATGAGGGCTACATGAGGGCTACATGAGGGCTAGACTACATGAGGGCTAGACTACATGGGGGCTAGACTACATGAGGGCTAGACTACATGAGGGCTACATGATGGCTAGACTACATGAGGGCTAGACTACATGAGGGCTACATAAGGGCTAGACTACATGAGGGCTACATGAGGGCTAGACTACATGAGGGCTAGGCTACATGAGGGCTACATGAGGGCTAGACTACATGAGGGCTACATAAGGGCTAGGCTACATGAGGGCTAGGCTACATGAGGGCTAGACTACATGAGGGCTACATGAGGACTAGGCTACATAAGGGCTAGGCTACATGAGGGCTACATGAGGGCTAGGCTACATGAGGGCTAGACTACATGAGGGCTACATGAGGACTAGGCTACATAAGGGCTAGGCTACATGAGGGCTACATGAGGGCTAGGCTACATGAGGTGTGTGACTATGATTCAAACAAGTCGCAAAAAAAGGCTTGGTTTCTTATGCTGGGCATCATTTACAAGTGATAATATATCATTCACAAGTGATAGGCTAATATTGTCACCCATCAGACTATTCTTGATTTAATCTTGTCTTTACATATACTAAATAATATATGTGTGACATTTGTTTTGGTTTAGAATGGACCAACTATCATACAATTGTATCGAAACAGGGGCAGCAGAACAAATACATGTCATCTATAAACAGCGAATGGAGAAGGCATTTCCCCATGGTTATTTTCATACCAGCCAGGTAGGCTATACTCCTGTCATAAAGAGAAGCAATGTGCTTAACATTAGGAACGTTAAGAAATAAATATAGTAGCCCTAGCCTATTGAAAGCTGATGGGATCCTCCTCTTTTTATTAGCAGCCATCACTCTGAGGAACAACACTCCCTATATGTTGCTCTGTATTCCGATCTTACGAGGGGAATGGAGACTTGTCACTTGAGTGTACATCAATCAAGCTTAATTTCTCCAGCAGGAGAGGAGGGAGTAGAGAGAAAAGCCTAGACACACAGACACATAGACACAGACAGAGGACTCCACATCATAAACACAATGAACAGACCAGGCAGCATGATAGGTCAACTTCAAATCAAATCAAATGTATTTGTCACATACACATGGTTAGCAGATGTTAAAGAGAGTGTAGGAAACCCCACCTCTTCAAGGAATACCTAGGAAAGGATAAGTAATCCTTCTCACCCCCCCCCCCCCTTAATGATTTAGATGCACTATTGTAAAGTGGCTGTTCCACTGGATGTCAGAAGGTGAATTCACCAATTTGTAAGTCGCTCTGGATAAGAGCGTCTGCTAAATGACTTAAATGTAATGTAAATGTAGCGAAACGCTTGTGCTTCTAGTTCCGACAATGCAGTAATAACCAACGAGTAATCTAACCTAACAATTCCAAAATGACTAACCTATACACACAAGTGTAAAGGGATAAAGAATGTGTACATAAAGATATATGAATGAGTGATGGTACAGAACGGCATAGGCAAGATGCAGGAGATGGTATCGAGTACAGTATATACATATGAGATGAGTAATGTAGGGTATGTAAACAAAGTGGCATAGTTTAAAGTGGCTAGTGATACATGTATTACATAAAGATGCAGTAGATATAGGGTACAGTATATACATATGAGATGAGTAATGTAGGGTATGTAAACATTATATTAAGTAGGATTGTTTAAAGTGGCTAGTGATATATTTTACATCAATTTCCATCAATTCCCATTATTAATGTGGCTGGAGTTGAGTCAGTGTGTTGGCAGCAGCCACTCAATGTTAGTGGTGGCTGTTTAACAGTCTGATGGCCTTGAGATAGAAGCTGTTTTTCAGTTTCTCGGTCCCTGCTTTGATGCACTTGTACTGACCTCGCCTTCTGGATGATAGCAGGGTGAACAGGCAGTGGCTCGGGTGGTTGTTGTCCTTGATGATCTTTATGGCCTTCCTGTGACATCGGGTGGTGTAGGTGTCCTGGAGGGCAGGTAGTTTGCCCCCGGTGATGCATTGTGCAGACCTCACTACCCTCTGGAGAGCCTTACGGTTGTGGGCGGAGCAGTTGCCGTACCAGGCGGTGATATAGCCCGACAGGATGCTCTCGATTGTGCATCTGTAGAAGTTGGTGACAAGCCGAATTTCTTGTGCCTCCTAAGGTTGAAGAGGCGCTGCTGCGCCTTCTTCACAACGCTGTCTGTGTGGATGGTCCAATTCAGTTTGTCCGTGATGTGTACACCGAGGAACTTAAAACTTACTACCCTCTCCACTACTGTCCCATCGATGTGGATAGGGGGGTGCTCCCTCTGCTGTTTCCTGAAGTCCACAATCATCTCCTTTGTTTTGTTGACGTTGAGTGTGAGGTTATTTTCCTGACACCACACTCCGAGGGCCCTCACCTCCTCCCTGTAGGCCGTCTCGCCGTTATTTGTAATCAAGCCTACCACTGTAGTGTCGTCCGCAAACTTGATGATTGAGTTGGAGGTGTGCATGGCCACGCAGTCATGGGTGAACAGGGAGTACAGGAGAGGGCTCAGAACGCACCCTTGTGGGGCCCCAGTGTTGAGGATCAGCGGGGTGGAGATGTTGTTACCTACCCTCAACACCTGGGGGCGGCCCGTCAGGAAGTCCAGTACCCAGTTGCACATGGTGGGGTCGAGACCCAGGGTCTCGAGCTTGATGACGAGTTTGGAGCGTACTATGGTGTTAAATGCTGAACTGTAGTCGATGAACAGCATTCTCACATAGGTATTCCTCTTGTCCAGATGGGTTAGGGCAGTGTGCAGTGTGGTTGAGATTGCATCGTCTGTGGACCTATTTGGGCGGGAAGCAAATTGGAGTGGGTCTAGGGTGTCAGGTAGGGTGAAGGTGATATGGTCCTTGACTAGTCTCTCAAAGCACTTCATGATGACGGAAGTGAGTGCTACAGGGCGGTAGTCGTTTAGCTCAGTTACCTTAGCTTTCTTGGGAACAGGGACAATGGTGGCCCCCTTGAAGCATGTGGGAACAGCAAACTGGGATAAGGATTGATTGAATATGTCCGTAAACACACCATCCAGCTGGTCTGCGCCATTAAGAAAGACCAGGAAGGATACCTCCAGAAATACATGTTATCTGTGAATTGAACAGAGTAATCTGCATAAGGGGTCATTGTGGAGTCGAAGGTTGATGTTGGTTGAAACTTATAATGATATACTTTCATACACAAACTAATTAAACACACACAAATACATAAACTAATTCAAACACACGCAAATACACAAACTATGAACACATGCAAATACACAAACGAATTAAACACACACAAATATACAAACAAATTAAACACACACAAATACAACAAACTAATTAAACACACACAAATACACAAGCAAATTAAACACACAAAAATACACAAGCAAATTAAACACACAAATACACAAACTAATTAAACACACAAAAATACACAAGCAAATTAAACACACAAATACACAAACTAATTAAACACACGCAAATACACAAACTATGAACACATGCAAATACACAAACGAATTAAACACACACAAATATACAAACAAATTAAACACACACAAATACAACAAACTAATTAAACACACACAAATACACAAGCAAATTAAACACACAAAAATACACAAGCAAATTAAACACACAAATACACAAACTAATTAAACACACAAAAATACACAAGCAAATTAAACACACAAATACACAAACTAATTAAACACATGCAAATACACAAACTATGAACACATGCAAATACACAAACGAATTAAACACACACAAATATACAAACAAATTAAACACACACAAATACACAAACTAATTAAACACACACAAATACACAAACTATGAACACATGCTGGACATACACATATAATCACACAAAATCACAATGTCAGTCAGTGCCTTTATCAATCCTTCTTTTCTACTCGCTGCAATTGCCGTGACCAATGTGACCAGCTGCAAACCCTGAAGCATGTGATCACATGGTGACGGTCTAAAACACAATAATTGACCAAAACAAGGAGCATTGTTCCTAGTACTCTAAAGACAGCTTCTACGTAAGACCCAGACTTCTAAAGCGCAGAAATACCTTTAGACTGTTAACTCAAAATGTGAGTAACAGGCATAGAACACTAGAATCATAGCACTCGCACACACACATGCACCTTCTCAGAATGCACACACACACGCACCTCCTTACGACACACAACATATACTGAACAATACAAATGCAACATGCAACAATTTCAACAATTTTACTGACTCACAGTTCATTTAAGGAAATCTGTCAGTTGAAATAACCCTTTACATGCTGCTTTTATATTTCTGTTCAGTATAGTTCTACATTAAGGGCATAGGGCAGACCGCACACACACAGTTCACTTCAACACCTCCTAACAAACAGGGTCTCAACAACATTAGCATTTAAATCAAACTCATGGAAGACCCCAGGAAGATTAGCTAACTTTACAACGTTAGCTGATGGGGATCCTAATAAAAACATATCTTTTTTTTAATCAACAGGTTCCTTTGTGGGAGAGCACAGCTAATAAAAGATGGTGAGCACACTTAGTGAAATACAATTACACGCACAACACACGCAGTCACCAACACACACACTATACACACACTCAATTCTTTCTCAGTTTGAAAAATAATTCAATTCGCACATCTCCAAAAGAGCCAGTGGGAAATCGGACACATATTTGCACTGTTCTTCTGGCAACAGTGGAAGACTTGAGATGCTGTAGGAGAAGTCAGGAGGTCACTTCACAGCCTAAAGGAGGAAAACTGGAGACATATGAGAACAAAGTTCCCTCTCACATTCTCTCTAACCTAACAGTCGGGGGAGAAGAGGAGAGAGAGGGAGGAAGAAGGGAGGAATGGAAGCTAGAAAGCTGGAGTCTGTCACTGAGTAAATTCCCCGGGAGGAGGTTGTAATGGGAGGCTTTCTACAGAGTGGTCTGTAAGCAGCAGGAGGCTTCACACACACAAACACACTCTGTCAGCACTGCTAGAATTACCCAAGGCAGATCATGCTTTTGCACCACAGAAAGTTTGGAGCGCCTTCATCAAAATAACGTCAGCTTAAAAAGAACAACTTGAAATTGATATCGTTACCTTTATGGGGTTTTTTCAACCTTTGTCCCTTTGTTGTGCCTTGGATATGACTTAAAATGTTTAATATATTCTGGCACACGAGGTAGGCTACAATGTTTACACTGGTAAATAGGCTATTGAGTCAAGGTCATTAGGTCACTTACATTTTACACACAAACTAAACAAATTCACAAAACTACACCACTGAACAAACCATACACACATTCACACTACAAAACCATGCACTCGTGCTCAGCCGTCATCAAAACACTGCTTACAGTGGAAATCAAACAAGACATCCAACTGCATAAGTTCAAATGTGCTTTAATGTTGTCTTGAAATAATATAGTTTTTCACTAATCTCAGAAATCGGGTTTTGATTTGGAACAGTCTAGTTGTGTCTTCCACAGACTTTCAGACAACTTGAAGAGGTGCTGTGCTTGTCTTCTCTCTTCTCTACTGGGTGCAGTGTCTCAACTCGGGATGTGCACGGTTATTCCAATATTCCAATATCTGATAGGTATTAGAATTCGAATTGTCTGACAAATAAAATATTGGCCTATTTTAACACTGAATAAGATTTTTTCTAAATTAAATAAAAATATAAATTTGACAATGTTACATACAAGGTTATACCATGACATTTCAAATTATTAATTTAATAAAACTACAAATTTTTCAATGCAGATTTTATGACGTGTGCCCCATTAAAAGACCGGTGTTTTATCTGAATGGGGTTGGAGAGAAAGCACATCATATGGGCCTCAATGAGCCTAGCTAGCTTCTCTAGGCTTCTCCAGTCAAGACAGGCACTGTTATATGGGATGATAGATAACATTGTGGTTGCTACAAGTTGTCTTGGCTGTAGCCGAGTTGCCTTCCTGCATCTCTCTCTCCCCCTCCTTCTGTCCGCTCCCATACGATCACACGCTGGCCCCTCCGCAGCTGCAGCAATAGAGCGCCAGCCTCTATCCCTCGTGCAGCAGTGCTCATGTTAAAACTTAAGTTAAAAAAACAACATGTATTTCGAATAACCGGATATCCGACAAAAATTCATGATAGTATTTGAATAGTGAAATGATTTTAACCCCCACATCCCTAGTCTCAATTTCTGTTTGTTTGAAGCTTAATCTCTCCCTTCCTCAGGAGTCTCTTTCCCATCGTCTTCAAAGACGGTTTAATATATAAATACATTCTATGCCACAGGCTCAAACACCCTTTTTAAACGTATTTTTCTAATCGTTTAGGTGTGACATTTCGTCATGGACTTGTCTGTCTCTGTCACTATGCCGATGGGGAAACCATTGACTTACTGTATACAAAAATGTTTTATAGCCCCCTCTCTCTAAAACCTCTCTCTCTCTCTTTCTTTATCTCTCGCTGTCTCTCTCTACCTCTTTATCACTCTCTGTCTCTCTCCCTCTATGTCTTTATCTCTCTCTCTCCAGCCTATGGCTGGTTTTCAGTAGCAGTCCCAGCTGTCATATTACCAGTAGTGATGATTCAGAAGACACTCTGCCCTCTCAGGAGGTCACCCGCAGCCTCAGTCCATTGTATCCTGTCACCCTGCATCACAAAGCAGCACCCAGTCCACACACACACACAAACCTGGTCTGTCTGCAGTCCATGCTGCCTGCAAGGTCGCTCTCACAAACACATGCGCACGCATGCAGGCACACACACAACCAAACACATCAGCAATGAGGAGAGGTCCCAGCACTATCTGCTGCTTGCATACCAGATTAGAAAATTAAAATCAATATGCAATTTCTTAGATATCCACATAACTGTTTATGGTGGGACCAATCCAATTAAAGCGCATGGCAGGACGGAGAAAAATAAATTGTCATCATGTCGAATTCCAGGTGTTAACCATGCACAAACTCAGCATCAGCATCCAGCACTCAGATATCAGGTAGGCCTATATGCTACCTAATTGGGCAACTTGGTCTCATAGACTAGATGTAAAATAGTACATGTAAATCCTCCGAGACCCAAATTAGTATGATATGTTACGTTTAATGCAAACATCTAGCAATCCAAAGGTTACTCGTTCGAATCTCATCCCGGACAACCTATAACGCGAATGTCTAGCAACCCAGAGGTTGCGTGTTCGAATTTCATCAAGGACAACTTTAGAATTTGAGCTAATTAGCAACTTTGCAACTACTTACTACTTTTTTAGCTACTTTGCAACTATTTTGCATGTAAGCTAACCCTAAACCTAACTTTTTAGCTAACCCTTCTCCTAACCATAACCATAACCCTTTAACCTAACTCCTACCCTTAACTCTAACCCCTAGCCTAGCTAACACCACAAATTGTGGCTGAGCGCCAGTATAGAGTCAAAGTAGAGTCGCAATTCAACGGCTCAGACACAAGAGATATGTGGCAGGGTCTACAGTCAATCAAGGATTACAAAAAGAAAACCAGCCCCGTCGCGGACCAGGATCTCTTGCTCCCAGACAGACTAAATAACTTTTTTGCCCGCTTTGAGGACAATACAGTGCCACTGACACGGCCCGCAACCAAAACATGCGGACTCTCCTTCACTGCAGCCAATGTGAGTAAAACATTTAAACGTGTTAACACTCGCAAGGCTGCAGACCCAGAAGGCATCCCCAGCCGCGTCTTCAGAGCATGCGCAGACCAGCTGGCTGGTGTGTTTACGGACATATTCAATCAATCCTTATCCCAGTCTGCTGTTCCCATATGCTCCAAGAGGGCCACCATTGTCCCTGTTCCCAAGAAAGCTAAGGTAACTGAGCTAAATGACTACCGCCCTGTAGCACTCACTTCCATCATCATGAAGTGCTTTGAGAGACTACTCAAGGACCATATCACCTCCACCCTACCTGACACCCTAGACCCACTTTGCTTATCGCCCAAATAGGTCCACAGACGACGCAATCTCAACCACACTGCACACTGCCCTAACCCATCTGGACAAGAGGAATACCTATGTGAGAATGCTGTTCATCGACTACAGCTCAGCATTTAACACTATAGTACCCTCCAAACTCGTCATCAAGCTCAAGACCCTGGGTCTCGACTCCGCCCTGTGCAACTGGGTACTGGACTTCCTGACGGGCCACCCCCAGGTGGTGAGGGTAGATAACAACATCTCCACCTCGCTGATCCTCAACACTGGGGCCCCACAAGGGTGCATTCTGAGCCCTCTCCTGTACTCCCTGTTCACCCATGACTGTGTGGCTATGCACGCCTCCAATTCAATCATCAAGCTTGCAGATGACACTACAGTGGTAGGCTTATTTACCAACAACGAGAAGATGGCCTACAGGGAGGAGGTGAGGGCCCTCGGAGTGTGGTGTCAGGAAAATAACCTCACACTCAACGTCAACAAAACAAAGGAGATGATTGTGGACTTCAGGAAACAGCAGAGGGAGCACAAACCCTATCCACATCGACGGGACAGTAGTGGAGAGGGTAGTAAATTTTAAGTTCCTCGGCTTACACATCACGGACAAACTGGATTGGTCCACCCACACAGACAGTGCCGTGAAGAAGGCGCAGCAGCGCCTCTTCAACCTCAGGGGGCTGAAGAAATTCTGCTTGTCACCAAAAGCACTCACAAACTTCTACAGATGCACAATCGAGAGCATCCTGTCGGGCTATATCACCGCCTGGTACGGTAACTGCTCCGCCCACAACCGTAAGGCTCTCCAGTGGGTAGTGAGGTCTGCACAACGCATCACCGGGGGCAAACTACCTGCCCTCCAGGACACCTACACCACCCGATGTCACAGGAAGGCCATAAAGATCATCAAGGACAACAACCACCCGAACCACTGCCTGTTCATCCCGCTATCATCCAGAAGGCGAGGTCAGTACAGGTGCATCAAAGCAGGGACCGAGAGACTGAAAAACAGCTTCTATCTCAAGGCCATCAGACTGTTAAACAGCCACCACTAACATTGAGTGGCTGCTGCCAACACACTGACTCAACTACAGCCACTTTAATAATGGAAATTGATGTAAAATATATCACTAGCCACTTTAAACAATGCTACTTAATATAATGTTTACATACCCTACATTACTCATCTCATATGTATATACTGTACTCGATACCATCTACTGCATCTTGCCTATGCCGTTCTGTACCATCACCCATTCATATATCTATGTACATATTCTTTATCCCTTCACACTTGTGTGTATAAGGTAGTAGTTTTGGAATTGTTAGGTTAGATTACTCGTTGGTTATTACTGCATTGTCGGAACTAGAAGCACAAGCATTTTGCTACACTTGCATTAACATCTGCTAACCATGTGTATGTGACAAATACCTTTGATTTGATTTGATCATACACTTTGCAAATTCGTAACATATCATACAAAATGGATGATGGACATCCACAAATGAATACATACCATACGAAACATAACATACTATACTAAATGGAGTGTCTCAGATATCCGTATAGAATAATACAAAATGTTCTGAGTCCAGGTTGAATTGGGATGAATCTGATATGCCTAAAAATAAAAACATTCCCTATGAAGCATATTTGGCAAACAGCATCTAATTGAAATGTGGAATCACATTGGCCTATTGTCAGTTGTTCACTGTTCACGTTCTAAGCTATAGGTGGATGTGTGGACCACTGTGGATGTTGTTGTTGCTCGTCCATTTGATGTAGAAACATTATTTGGGAGAGAGCGCAGATAAGGTGCTCCACCGCAGGTTGTGACATCAGGCAGCTGAATCTGTCTTGCCGGTGGCAGACTCGTAGCTTTTCCATGGTGATAAGGGGAAAAGCCGATCAACGGACTAAAGATCTGCACTGCCTGAGGTAGCAAAGACCAAAACACTGCATAGCTAATCTAGATAATGTGTTCAATGCCTCCCCAGGCCAGGACCGGTTTATGATAATCTGCGGAGAAAATGTAGCAGAGATACGGACACAGAGCAGGGAGCTGGTTTCGCTTCCCACATTGCTGTTTGTTGTTGATCTCAAAGCAAGGCATGCTGGGCTGTATTCTGCACCCCGCGGAGGTTGAAGTGAGATAAATCAGATCTAAAACATCAGGATTCTCAGTTTCACTGGACAACTCAGTAGACTGGTTTACAATCCAAAGACTCAGTTCCCTCTTTTACACACCGGGGTCCTCTTCTCTTCTGCAGGGTTAAATGTGTTTCTGTAGACTTATTATACGTTTGTAGACTATTTACTTTTAATTATATTAAACTAGTCATGTCATGGCAAAGTCTGTTGCAGGGCATGAGCAGGTCTTCACATAACTTAATTCCAGACATTAGACAACAGAAGTGAAGATGTTCCCATTCACATCTGTAGCCTATCCAAAGTAAGCAACCCCAAAGACTAGACTATACTCTGACAGTGTAGCACAGTCTACTGACTATGTAAGCAGTGCAAATCACGTCATCATGTCAATATGTACTTTTACAAAACGCAGTGGGTAGAGGACATTTCCTAATAACAGTGATATTAGGCCAAGTGACATTACTAACTTCACAAATGTCATTCAATATTCGTGACATGTCACTATCATAGTAGGCCTAAAACGACAGTAGTCAATGAGGGTTCAGTATGTTTCAACTCCTCTGTAAAGCACTTGCTTTTTCTGCAGTTTGATTTTATGCATCAATTGTCCAATAAATCAGTTATAATCCATGTAATTTGGATCATATTTCATATTTCAACACGTGGGCATCTAGTCTGAACACGATTTACACCTTGTCAGAGTAGAAAATAACTATAGGCTGCCCATACATTGTACGATGTTTACCTGGTGAGGGTACCCTACATGGGAAACAGCCTGTCAATAGACATCTTGACTGCAAAGGGCAGACAGGTTATCAAACGCTGACGAACACAATGAATGAATAGCCTATATATAGGCTAGGCTAATATTTCAGGAGCAACACTGTCACCACTGTGTCACCATTGCCAAACAATCCTAGTAATGTTACGAAACATTGTAACAGATTCAGATATATATTCGATGGCCGCGCTTCCCTACCCGTCTTGCAGGTCCGTATTTCGTTGTGGTCCACAGGGCTTTTTTCTCGGCTCCTACATTCTCTACATCTCCGAGCAGCCCTGCAGACTCCGAGTCTGAGTCCTCTCCCTCCTCCAGTTCCTCGCCCTCCTCCACCTCTGCCGTCTTCAGTCGCTTCGGCGCTCTCCCATACTCCCCTTCCTCGTATTCTTCAACAAGTGACATGGCTCTTCAGATGGACAGCGATTGAACCCTTCTTAATCTGGAGATAGAGCTTGAAGACGGACTAGTGGTGCGTCGAAAGTTCACTCTCGTTCTTTTTTGTAAATGTCTCTGGCGTAGCGTGCATCAATGAAACCTGAATGTCCTTCGGTAACGCGCCCTCCTCCGCGGTTCTGTACCAGAGAGCTGCCCAGAGAAGGTGAGTGGAGAGAACCCACCCATCACGTCCGTCATTGGACAGTCTGTGCTTGCTACTTAGGAATACATCTACCGATTGGTCAGTCTTTGTGTGTCAACAGAGAAAGCCTTCGCTCTCCAGTTTCCACATTATGCAGTAAAGAAGTACGCAGAAATGATTGCCGCTGCTCGAGCTGTCATATCTCCTGCGACAGAAATAATGTTTGAATTCGAAAATTGCAACATAATTGTGATACCATTGCAATTGTATTCCTAGCTAAATGATGCTGACATCACTGATGATTCTTTGGTCATTTTAAAGATGGGAGAAAATATCTGAAGTCCTGAAACAACTCTCCTGCCCCAAGTTATAGCTGCAGATATGAGAATGTCCTAAAAGTGCAGAAGAAGCCATTTTCCCCCAGTTGGGGAGATAACAATCACAACACCATCCACCTCCTTTGGTAGAGCATAGGTCTTCTACCAAACCAATCTCCCACAGAGCCACGGGCACCATCCTGGGACCCCTTTTCAACACTTCCAGAAGTATTGCCACAGCACCTGATAGTTGGTGCACATATTTGTGTTGCACCTAGTCAGGGATGGAATTTAAGAATTTGGGGAACTGGACAGACCTGACGAAGATCCGGTTCAGATCGAAACGTTGTCTGAAAAGTACTAGCTTTGGGCTAGTTTAATTTCCATATTTGCACCTGATATATGCATACTTTCGTCTATTGTCTGGTTCTCTAAAGTTCCCACTAAGATGCTAGACTTGAGTGCATCCAAGAGCTGAGAAGATCCTCCAGCTCAGTGGAACAGCCGCCCGCTCCATATTCTTACAGCCAGTGGTATATTGTTGAGAATCATAACTACAGTCAAGAGAAAGCCTTCCCACGGTACTAGACTAGTAGATGTGACTGAAACATGTTTATCTATCTAACCAAGGTTGTAAATTGGCCGTTGGGCTTCCTGATTCTGCATTATGCTCAGATGAAACACACAATACCCAGTGTCTTCTGCTTAATCAATAGCTCTAAACAAAAGGTTATGGATTCAGACTCTCTATACTTCAGGCTTGGGTGTGTCAGTTTCACATGTACAGAAACCCAATATTTCCTTACCTTCTCAGTTTTATATGCTGTCCTTGTGCGCTCTAGATTCTTTGCCCACCTAAGTAATACCGGTAGGCTAAACGCACTAGCTTAAAATGACAATCTATGCCTAATGTTTATTCAACGTCCACCTCTCTTCTTCACAGAGAAAGCCTGGCTGTCCCTGGATGACATGGTAGCTGTGTTTGTTAAAGCTTCAAACAGAGGCCTCTGTCTGATAATCAGGGCTGTGTTGAAGCCCCGGGAGGCTGCTGAGGGAGGACTGCTAATAATAATGTCTGGAACCAGAAACCATGTATTTGATACCATTCCACTTTTTGCGCTCCAGCCATTACCACAAGCTCGTCCTCCCCAATTAAGTTGCCACCAATCTCCTGTTGTTGAAACCCCTGAGACACTCCCCTATAGACCCTGTTAAAGCGAGAGATATCACCTCATCGTCATCTTCCTCTGACCCTACACACAGAGGAACCTAACAACTGGGTGTTTCCTTCATCTCCTCATCATGACCTGAGAGTCAGGTTACACCCCAGCACAAAGGGAAGCATGTGTTGCACTTAAATGTTTTGTATGTCATTGTTTTGTGTGGCACTGTTTTGTATGACACTGTTTTGTATGACACTGTTTTGTATGGCACTGTTTTGTATGGCACTGTTTTGTATGGCACTGTTTTGTATGACACTGTTTTGTATGACACTGTTTTGTATGACACTGTTTGTATGACACTGTTTTGTATGGCACTGTTTTGTATGACACTGTTTTGTATGACACTGTTTGTATGACACTGTTTTGTATGACACTGTTTTGTATGACACTGTTTTGTATGACACTGTTTGTATGACACTGTTTTGTATGACACTGTTTTGTATGACACTGTTTTGTATGACACTGTTTGTATGACACTGTTTGTATGACACTGTTTGTATGACACTGTTTTGTATGACACTGTTTTGTATGACACTGTTTTGTATGACACTGTTTGTATGACACTGTTTTGTATGACACTGTTTTGTATGACACTGTTTTGTATGACACTGTTTGTATGACACTGTTTGTATGACACGGTTTGTATGACACTGTTTGTATGACACGGTTTGTATGACACTGTTTGTATGACACGGTTTGTATGACACTGTTTTGTATGACACGGTTTGTATGACACTGTTTGTATGACACGGTTTGTATGACACTGTTTTGTATGACACTGTTTGTATGACACTGTTTGTATGACACGGTTTGTATGACACTGTTTGTATGACACGGTTTGTATGACACTGTTTTGTATGACACTGTTTGTATGACACTGTTTTGTATGGCACTGTTTTGTGTGACACGGTTTGTATGACACGGTTTGTATGACACGGTTTGTATGACACTGTTTGTATGACACTGTTTTGTATGACACGGTTTGTATGGCACTGCCTAAATTGTAGGGGCAGCAGAGTGGAGGCCAGGGGAGCTACCATATAAATGTTGTATGAGGTCTGTACACTGATTTCTTCTCAGTGATGTAGGAGGCGTTGAAAGGATATTCAAGGACTTGCTTCGTCGTTCCTTACTACTACATATAATATGATTAAATTATATATTTACATTAAAAACCAAAGTCTATCAGAATTCCATTCATTCCAATAAATGTTAAACCCCTTGATCTTCAAGAATAGGACTTGGAAATATGGAAGTATAGATTAGCCAAATTGTTTTACCTGAGCATAACCCCAAAACAGAGGACTTATTAGCCAGCCCTACTCTGTTGTTTATGATTTTGTTGTCATGGAGGACTGATTGGGCTCATTGATTTGAGTTGAAAAATAAATGTTGCGCTCATGGTATGGCATGCTTTGAGCACTACTGAAAAGTGCTATTTACATGTGAAAAATGAATGCCATATGCTGCATTTGCTATACGCCTATTGTTTACCTTTTTGTTGGTGACGCTTTGATATATTGATAATATGCAGCTGTTTAAAGGGCAAATCCACAGATGAAACAATAACAAAATGGAAACCCTGCCTCAGTTTTGATAAAAAGCTGAGGGATGGGCCAGGAGAAATGTAACTACTCTCAGATTAATAGACAGAGCTATGGCTGCAAAGATTGACCATACATGATATCAAACATATTATTTTAAATATGTTATGGGGCTATACATGTTTGTTTACATTTGCAATGTTTACAAACATTGGAGAAAAACAAGTTTATATTTGGGGTTCTCATGGAGTGTGACAGTTGAACTAAGCTCATGAGGCATTTATCAGCTATATTCTTCAAGAATCAATGGATATATATATAGTGATAGTCCAAAAATAGATGTAGGAGCTACAGATCGCCCCTTTTTTAAAAACCTTTATTTAACAAATTCTTATTCTTATTTTCAATGACAGCCTAGGAACAGTGGGTTCAGGGGCAGAACGACAGAACAACCTTGTCAGCTCGGAGATTTGATCTTGCAACCTTTCAGTTACTAGTCCAATGCTCGAACCACTAGACTACCTGTCGCCCTTTAAGTCTATCGAAAGTGTCCCAGGTGGCGCAGTGGTCTAAGGCGCAGTGGTCTAGCTGTGCCACCAGAGACTCTGGGTTCGGGCCTAGGCTCTGTCACAGCTGACCGGGAGGCCCATGGGGCAGCGCACAATTTTCTGAGTTAGGGAGAGTTTGGCTGGCAGGGATATCCTTGTCTCATCATGCACTAGTGACTCCTGTGGCGGGCACAGTGCATGCTGACTGGGTGTACGGTGTTTCCTTAGACACATTGGTGTGGCTGGCTTTTGGGTTGGATGTGCATTGTGTCAAGAAGCAGGGTTGGGTTGTGTTTCGGAGGATGCATGGTTCTTGCCTCTCCGTTTGGGAGTTGCAGCAATGAAACAAGACTGTAACTACTACCAATTGGGGTAAAAAAAGAAATAGTCCAGTTGTCTATTAGGACTATGGATTTTTTTCTTATCAGCATGAATTAGATTGAGCAATAAAATCCCCATTTTTATTCCATAGGCTGAGATCTGCACTAGGCAGCTTTCGCAAGAGCGCATTTTTCAATGGCTGTCCACTGGTTTCAAAAACAATGATTGAAAGGCAGTTTAAACATCTTAAATTCAACCATTATTGGGTTCAAATACATATTTAGATTTGTGACAGCCATCCACAACAACCACAATCCATGAGGCACAAATAGCTAAATGAGAGAGCAGCACTGAGTCACATCAATGCGCTATGTAGATGTCAATAATAGGTGATATCCATATCGCCGTAGACTAACCCATTGCACCATTGCAAGACATGTATTGGACTGTAGCCTACAAAAGTCTATTCCTGCACTTTTCCCAAACACATTGGTGTGTCATCATAGGGGTGTCTGACTTGTGGTGACTCGCTCAGTTTGGAACAAACTTAAATGTGCTCCTTTTTTCAATGCTGATTTGAATGTTATTGAGAAAACAATAGGTGTCAAAGATTGTTTTTCTCTCGCAAACATTGTTTCTGAATTTGAAAGTAATCCTTGAAGTAATCATCTAGTATCTGCAATCTGATCACAATATTTTTGCTGGTAATGTAACACAGTTACTGTTTTTTGTAAACCTTTACAAACCCTATCCAGAGTACTCCAGGACCATAGGTCCTTGAGTTCCTTTGTGTAATCACAATGTGCTACAATACACACACACACGTTAGTAATTTAGCAGACACTCTTATCCAGAGTGACTTACAGGAGGAATTAGGGTTAAGTGCCTTGCTCAAGGACACACACACACTATCTTCGTGGGGACCTAAAAGGTATTCAAAATCCCTAATTGTAACCCTAACCCTTAACCTTAAAATAGCCTTTCTCTTCATGGGGGACGTGAGGAAGTTCCCCACGAGGGAGAATTTTTCTTATTTTACTATCCTTGTGGGGACATTTGGGGGTTTCAGGTCCTCATGAGGATAGAAGAACAAGATCACAAACACACACACACTCACAGATACACAGGGTGAGGACATCTATTGCCTCACTTCCTCTTCAGTGCTCGGTGGTTTTTTTCTCCCAGTTACAGTTCCTCATTTGAACGGCTTAAACATTACGAGTGAATCTTAATATGTGCTTAACTTGCATAACTTATATGAGTTTATGCCAATGGGAGATTTGCATATCTCAAGAGCCTTCAATAGCATTTTACATTTACGTAATTTAGCAGACGCTAAATCCAAAGCAATTTACAGTAGGTAATGAGCGCATATATTTTCGTACTGGTACCCCATGGGAATCAAACCCACAACCCTGGCATTGCAATCTCAGGAAGTGTAACTAGCATGTTTCACACACTTGTTGTAACATCTGCTTCCAACTCCCTCAACACCCTCAAACACCTAGATCTCCTCAACGCAGCTCACTCTCCAGATCCCAATCACCTGAATTCTAATCACCTGTTCACACTCCTCCTGTATGTCATTATCACACACTATTTATCTTTGCACCTCATCATTGTGAGGTATTGTTTGTTTTGTGACACATGTCTTTCAGAGCGCTGGGTTTCCTGTGATTTACGCCTCCCATGTATGACAGTTTTTGCCTGCCTCAATGACAATTCCTTTTTGCTTATTCCCTGTCTGTACTTTAGCCTATCGGATTTCCTGTTATCTACCTATTGCCTGATCTCCCGGACTATGTTACTAGCCTTTTCCCTGCCTGTACTGTTGCTCTTTTGGACCCCCTGTGTATGACCTTCTGCCTGCCCCTGGACTCAGCTACCTGCCTCCTCCTGAGTATGACCTTTGCCTGCCCCTGGACCCAGCTACCTGCCTCCTCCTGTGGTCCTTTGCAATAAACACCTGCTGTGCCCTGTGCTTGAAACCAGCTCTCTGTCTCCTCTCGTGTTCATGAGACTTGTTTTGATATCTCGGTCCTAAACGAAGGCAATCAAGCATGAAGTCCTACTTGGGGGTGATTGTGACTGAGTAGTAGCTTTAATCCATGCTCATGTATCACTTACTCCAACCACCAGTTATTATGCTGTGTACACAATCTCAGTCTCCACTCACCAACAAGACATTCCTTCCCAATCCGCCTGTTGAATGTCTTATCAGGTTGGAAATTAGATTTGTCTGTGTGGATGTGGATAAAGAAGGGTGTGGAGGTGTGTGTGTGTACACGTGTACATGCAAGCAACAAGATTGATATTATTCCTACAACAGACCAACAGGTGGCACACCACCCTCTGACACCCTGTCCAGTACATCACCACCTTCTGACCCCCTGTCCAGTAGATCACCACCATCTGACCCCCCTGTCCAGTAGATCACCACCTCTGACCCCCCTGTCCAGTAGATCACACCCCTCTGACCCCTCTGTCCAGTAGATCACACCCCTCTGACCCCCTGTCCAGTAGATCACCACCTCTGACCCCCCTGTCCAGTAGATCACCACCCTTTGACCCCCCTGTCCAGTAGATCACTACCCTCTGATCCCCTGTCCAGTTGATCACCACTCTCTGACCCCCCTGTCCAGTAGATCACCACCTCGGGCCCCCCCTGTCCAGTAGATCAAACCCCTCTGACCCCCCTGTCCAGTAGATCACTACCCTCTGATCCCCTGTCCAGTAGATAACCACTCTCTGACCCCCCTGTCCAGTAGATCACCACTCTCTGACCCCCCTGTCCAGTAGATCACTACCCTCTGACCCCCCTGTCCAGTAGATCACTACTTTCTGACCCCGCTGTCCAGTAGATCACTACCTTCTGACCCCACTGTCCAGTAGATCACTACCTTCTGACCCCCTGTCCAGTAGATCACTACCTTCTGACCCCCTGTCCAGTAGATCACTACCATCTGACCCCCTGTCCAGTAGATCACTACCTTCTGACCCCCTGTCCAGTAGATCACTACTTTCTGACCCCCCTGTCCAGTAGATCACTACTTTCTGACCCCGCTGTCCAGTAGATCACTACCTTCTGACCCCACTGTCCAGTAGATCACTACCATCTGACCCCCTGTCCAGTAGATCACTACCTTCTGACCCCCAGTCCAGTAGATCACTACAATCTGACCCCCCGTCCAGTAGATCACTACAACTGATCCCCCTGTACAGTAGATCACAACAATCTGATCCCCCTGTCCAGTAGATCAGTACCCCATTATGAGTCAAAACGGTTTTGGACAACAGTGCAACTTGATGTAACGTCTGCTTCCAACTCACACTCTCAAACACGTAGATCCCTTGAACACAGCTCACTTTCCAGCCCACTTTCCAGCTTACACTCTCAAACACATAGATCCACTGAATGCAGTTCACTCTCCAGATCCCAATCACCTGAATTCTGATCACCTGTTCACACACGTGTATGTCATTTACACACTCTATTTAGTTCAGTTCTTTGCACCCCATCATTGATACACATTTCTATTCGGAGCTCTGTTTTTTCCAGTATTAGTCCTCCTGTGTATCATAGTTTTGGCCACCCTCACGAACAATGCCTTTTTGCCTATTCCCTGCCTGTACTTTTGCATATCGGATTTCCTGTCATCAACCTCTTGCCTAATCTCCCGAACTACATTACTAGCCTTTTCTCTGCCTGTACTGTTGCCTTTTTGGATCCCCTGTGTATGACGTTCTGCCTGCCCCTGGACCCAGCTACCTGCCTCCTGTGGTCCTTTACAAATAAACACCTGCTGCGCCCTGCGCCCGCTGCGCCCCTCGTATTCATTACATGTTTAGGATTTTATTCATGATCAGTTTGACTAATGCAACACTCTGACGGATATTCCCTCTGGTAGTTTACAGCATCTAATATCAAGATGAATGAGGTGTGGCTTTGACAGTGAGTCTCAGAGGGCAGTTGATGACACAAGACGAAGGAAACCCATAGGGACCCTAGGATCGAGCTAGGCCCATTCCCCCTGCTAGCAAATGAAGTACTAGGCCCGAGTACTAGGCCCATTTGGGGCGGCAGGTGAGCCTAGTGGTTAGAGCGTTGGACTGGTAACCGAAAGGTTGCAAGTTCAAATACCCTCTGACCCCACTGTCCAGTAGATCACCACCTTCTGACCCCCTGTCCAGTAGATCGCTGACAAGGTACAAATCTGTCATTTTGCCCCTGAATAGGCAGTTAACCCACTGTTCCTAGACCGTCATTAAAAATAAGAATTTGTTCTTAACTGACTTGCCTAGTTAAATAAAGGTAAAACAAATTCTCCCTGCTAGCAAATGAAGTACTCGGCCTATTCCCCCAGCTAGCAAACGAAGTACACCAACTACAATACCTCACTTTCCAATTGGCCTAGACACTTTGTCGACACGGCGCCCTGCCGATCCATCACGACTGGTCTGCTAACGTAATTCGGCATCGTTGATGTCGGTGAAGACCCAGCTACTAGCCCAGGCCCGTTAGCTCTCTGAACGCCATGTCTCCCGCTCGCCAAGCATAGTAATGACAACCGAACGGCTCCCAGTTTCGTCTATTGCTGCTCATTGGACCCTATGATCACTCGGCTACACAGCTGATGCCTACTGGACTGTTCATTAACACTGTACCTCATTTTGTTTATTTTTTAGGCCCCAGCCTCGAACTCAGGCCCTCTGTGTAGCTAACTGACCCTCTCTGCCTATTCATCGCCATTTACCCGTTGTTGTTGTCTTAGCTGTTTACCCATTATTGTCATAGCCCTCCCAATCAACACCTGTGATTGCTTTATGCCTCCCTCAAATGTCAATATGCCTTGTATACTGTTGTTTAGGGCAGCTTTCATTGTTTTGTTTTACTGCAGAGCCCCTAGTCCCGCTCTAAATGCCTCTGTTAGCTCCCTTGCCCCACCCCCCACATATGCGGAGACCGCACCTAGCTTAACTGGTGCTTCCAGAGATGCAGCCTCTCTCATCATCACTCAATGCCTAGGTTTACCTCCACTGTACTTGCATCCTACCATGCCCTTGTCTGTGCATTATACCCTGAATCTATCCTACCACGCACAGAAGTCTGCTCCTTTTACTTTCTGTTCCAAACGCACTAGACAACCAGTTCTTATAGCCTTTAGCTGTACTCTTATCCTACTTCTCCTCTGTTCTTCTGGTGATGTAGAGGTTAACCCAGGCCCTGTGTGTCCCCAGGTGCTCTCATTTGTTGACTTCTGTAACCGGAAAAGCCTTGGGTTCATGCATGTTGACATCAGAAGTCTCCTCCCTAAGTTTGCTTTATTCACTACTTTGGCACATTCCGTCAACCCTGATGTCCTAGCCGTGTCTGAATCCTGGCTTAGGAAGGCCACCAAATATTCTGAAATTTCCATCCCCCAATTACAACATTTTCTGTCAAGATACAACTGCTAAAGGGGGAGGAGTTGCAATCTATTGTAGAGATAGCCTGCAGAGTTCTGTCCTACTATTCAGGTCTATGCCCAAACAATTCGAGGTACTACTTTTAAAAATTTGTCTCTCCAGAAATAATTCTCTCACTGTTGTCACTTGTTATTGACCCCCCTCAGCTCCCAGCTGTGCCCTGAACACCATATGTGAATTGATTGCCCCCCGTCTATCTTCAGAGTTCGTACTGTTAGGTGATCTAAACTGGGATATGCTTAACACCCTGACTTATTATCCTGACCAACTTGCCATCTAAATACACCTCTGCTGTTTTCAACTAGGATCTCAGCGATCACTGCCTCATTGCCTGCATCCGTTAAGGCTCCGCGATCAAATGACCACCCCTCATCCCTGTCAAACGCTCCCTAAAACACTGGCCCGGGTATCCTGGAAGGATATTGACCACATCCCATCAGTAGAGGATACCTGGTTGTTCTTCAAAAGTGCCTTCCTCACCATCTTAAATAAGCACGCCCCTTTCAAAAAATGTAGAACAAAGAACAGATATAGCCCTTGGTTCACACCAGACCTGACTGCCCTTGACCAGCACAAAAATATCCTGTGGTGCACTGCACTAGCTTCGAATAGTCTCCGCGATATGCAACTTTTCAGGGAAGTCAGGAACCAATATACACAGTCAGTTAGGAAAGCAAAGGCTAGCTTTTTTGAACAGAAATGTGCATCCTGCAGCACTAATTCCAAAAACTTTTGGGACACTGTAAAGTCCATGGAGAATAAGAGCACCTCCTCTCAGCTGTCCACTGCACTGAGGCTAGGAAACACTGTCACCACTGATAAATCCACGATAATTGAGAATTTCAATAAGCATTTTTCTACAGCTGGCCATGCTTTCCACCTGGCTACCACTACCCCGGTCAACAGCTCTGCCCCCCCACAGCAACTGGTCCAAGCCCCCCCCCCCCGCTTCAGCTTCTCCTTACCCAATTCCAGACAGCTGATGTCCTGAAAGAGCTGCAGAATCTGGATCCCTACAAATCAGCTGGGCTAGACAATCTAGACCCCCTATTCCTAAAATTATCTGCCCCCATTGTCGCAACCCCTACTACTAGTCTGTTCAACCTCTCTTTCGTATCGTCTGAGATTCCTAAAGATTGAAAAGCGGCCGCAGTCAACCCCTTCTTCAAAGGGGGAGACACTCTAGACCCAAACTGTTATAGACCTATTTCCGTCCTGCCCTGCCTTTCTAAAGTCTTCGAAAGCCAAGTGAACAAACAGATCACCTGTCACGATCGCTGTCTTGAAAATGATCGGACCAAGGTGCAGTGTGGTTAGCGTACATTTTTTCTTTATTTCTGTAAATGTCGCCAACAAAACAATAAACAACAAATTAACATGAAGCTCTGTGAGGTTATACCTGCATCAAACGAAGACAACTACCCACAAATACAAAAGGAAAAAAAACCTGCCTAAGTATGACAGGGGACCATCGCTGGAGGCTCCGGACAGGGGACCGTCACTGGAGGCTCCGGACCGGGGATCATCGCTGTAGGCTACGGACCGCGGATCGTCTCTGGAGGCTTCATTCCATGGATCTTCACTGGAGGCTTCATGCCATGGATCATCACTGAAGGCTTCGGGCCATGGATCATCACTGGAGGCTTCGAACGTGGAGTCGAAACAGGTCTCACTGGACTGAGGAGACGTACTGGAAGCCTGGTGCGTGGAGCACAGGGCTTACCAGGCTGGGGAGACATACTGGAGGCCTGGTACGTGGAATCGGAACAGGTCTCACCGGACTGGAGAGATGCACTGGAAGCCTGGTGTGTGGAGCAGGCACCGGATACACTGGGCCGTGGAGGCGCACTGGAGGTCTCAAGCATAGAGCCGGCACAACCCGTCCTGCTGGATGGTTACTTTCGCCCGGCAAATGCGGGGCGCTAGCACAGGATGCATGGGCTGTGCAGACGCCTCGGAGACACAGTGCACTGAGCCGGCGCAGGATATCCTAGGCTGAAGATATGCACTGGAGGCCAGGAGCACTGAGCCGGCACCATCCATCCTGGCTGGATGCCCACCATAGCCCGTCCAATGCGGGGAGCTGGAATGTAACGCACCGGGCTGTGAAAGCGCACTGGAGACACCGTGAGTTTCACCGCATAACACGGTGCCTGACCAGTACCATGCTCCCTAACATGAGCACAGGGAGTTAGCTCCGCCAACCTCCCCGTGTGCCCCCCAAATACATTTTTTGGAGTGGCCTCCCGGTCTTCCTTGCCAGCCATGACCCTGTGTAACGCTGTAACCCTTTACTAGCTGCCTCCGCCTTCCTCGCTGCTCCACCTGTTCCACAGCAGGCGATCCCTTCCAGCCAGGATCTCCTCCCAAGTCCAGGATCCCTTTCCTTCCAGAATGCCTTCCCATGTCCATTCTGTCTGCTCCTCCCAGCCATGCCGCTTGGTCCATTTGTGGTGGGTAGTTCTGTCACGATCGCTGTCTTGAAAATGACCAGACCAGGGTGCAGCGTGGTGAGCGTACATTTTTCTTTATTTCTTTAAATGTCACCAACAAAACAATAAACAACAAAAACGAAGGCTATACCTGCATCAAACGAAGACAACTACCCACAAATACAAAAGGAAAAAAAGCTGCCTATGTATGATTCCCAATCAGAGACAATGATAGACAGCTGTCCCTGATTGAGAACCATACCCAGCCAAAACATAGAAACAAAGAACATAGAGTTTCCCACCCGAGTCACACCCTGACCAACCAAAGATAGAGAATAAAAAGATCTCTACGGTCAGGGCGTGACATCACTGACCATCTCGAATCTCACCGTACCTTCTCCGCTATGCAATCCGGTATCCGAGCTGGTCATAGGTGCACCTCATCCACGCTCAAGGTCCTAAACAATATCAGGGCCTGTTGTCCGGACCTCTGGCAGTCTCTATGGGGGTGCCACAGGGTTCAATTCCTGGGACTCTTTTCTCTGTAAATATCAATGATGTAGCTCTTGCTGCTGGTGATTCTCTGATCCACCTCTACGCAGACAACACCATTCTGTATACATCTGGCCCTTCTTTGGACACCAAACGAGCTTCAATGCCATAAAACACTCCTTCCGTGGCCTCCAACTGCTCTTAAACGCAAGTAAAACTAAATGCATGCTCTTCAACCAATCGCTGCCTGTCTAGCGTCATTACTCTGAATGGTTCTGAATTATGTGTGGACAATATGTGGACAACTATAAATACCTAGGTGTCTGGCTAGACTGTAAACTCTCTATCCAGACACATATTAATCATCTCCAATCCAAAATTAAATCTAGAATTGACTTCCTATTTTGCAACAGCCTCCTTCACTCACGCTGCCAAACATACCCTTGTAAAGTAGACTGTCCTACCGATCCTTGACTTCAGCGAGGCCATTTACAAAATAGCCTCCAACACTCTACTCTGCAAATTGGATGCAGTCTATCACAGTGCCATCTGTTCTGTCATCAAAACCCCATATGCTACCCACCAATGCGACCTGTATGCTCTCGTTGGCTGATCCTCGTTACATATTCGTCGCCAAACCCACTGGCTCCAGGTCATCTATAAGTCTTTGCTAGGTAAAGCCCCGCCTTCTCAGCTCACTGGTCACCATAGCAACAGCCACTCGTAGCACGCTCTCCAGCAGGTATATTTCACTGGTCATCCCCAAAGCCAATATCTCCTTTGGCTGCCTTTCCTTCCATTTCTCTGCTGCTAATGACTGGAACGAATTGCAAAAATCACTGAAGTTGGAGACTCATATCTCCCTCACTAACTTTAAGCGTCAGCTGTCAGAGCAGCTTATCGATCGCTACACAGCCTATCTGTAAATAGCCCATCCAACCAACTACCTACCTCATCCCCATATATATATGTATTTGTAATTCTGCCGCTTTTGCACACCAGTATTTCTACTTGCACATCCTCATCTGCACATCTATCCCTCCAGTGTTAATTGCTAAATTGTATTTACGTCACCACTATGGCCTATTTATTGCCTTATCTCCTTACTTAATTTGCACACACTGTATACAGATTTTCAATTGTGTTATTGACTGTGCATTTGTTTATCCCAAGTGTAACTCTGTGCTGTTTAGGCATGCCTAAACAGTGTGAAAGAGGCATGCCTAAACAGTGTGAAAGAGGCATGCCTAAACAGTGTGAAAGAGGCATGCCTAAACAGTGTGAAAGAGGCATGCCTAAACAGTGTGAAAGAGGCATGCCTAAACAGTGTGAAAGAGGCATGCCTAAACAGTGTGAAAGAGGCATGCCACAACAGTGTGAAAGAAGCATGCCACAACAGTGTGAAAGAGGCATGCCACAACAGTGTGAAAGAGGCATGCCTAAACAGTGTGAAAGAGGCATGCCACAACAGTGTGAAAGAGGCATGCCACAACAGTGTGAAAGAGGCATGCCACAACAGTGTGAAAGAAGTATGCCTAAACATTGTGAAAGAGGCATACCTAAACAGTGTGAAAGAGGCATGCCACAACAGTGTGAATGAAGCATGCCACAACATTGTGAAAGAAGTATGCCTAAACAGTGTGACAGAAGCATGCCACAACAGTGTGAAAGAGGCATGCCACAACAGTGTGAAAGAAGTATGCCTAAACAGTGTGAAAGAGGCATGCCTAAACAGTGTGAAAGAGGCATGCCTAAACAGTGTGAAAGAGGCATGCCTAAACAGTGTGAAAGAGGCATGCCACAACAGTGTGAAAGAGGCATGCCACAACAGTGTGAAAGAAGTATGCCTAAACAGTGTGAAAGAGGCATGCCTAAACAGTGTGAAAGAGGCATGCCTAAACAGTGTGAAAGAGGCATCCCTAAACAGTGTGAAAGAGGCATGCCTAAACAGTGTGAAAGAGGCATGCCTAAACAGTGTGAAAGGGGCATGCCTAAAGAGTGTGAAAGAGGCATGCCACAACAGTGTGAAAGAAGCATGCCACAACAGTGTGAAAGAGGCATGCCACAACAGTGTGAAAGAGGCATGCTAAACAGTGTGAAAGAGGCATGCCTAAACAGTGTGAAAGAGGCATGCCTAAACAGTGTGAAAGAGGCATGCCTAAACAGTGTGAAAGGGGCATGCCTAAAGAGTGTGAAAGAGGCATGCCACAACAGTGTGAAAGAAGCATGCCACAACAGTGTGAAAGAGGTATGCCACAACAGTGTGAAAGAGGCATGCCTAAACAGTGTGAAAGAGGCATGCCACAACAGTGTGAAAGAGGCATGCCACAACAGTGTGAAAGAGGCATGCCACAACAGTGTGAAAGAAGTATGCCTAAACATTGTGAAAGAGGCATACCTAAACAGTGTGAAAGAGGCATGCCACAACAGTGTGAAAGAAGCATGCCACAACAGTGTGAAAGAAGTATGCCTAAACAGTGTGACAGAAGCATGCCACAACAGTGTGAAAGAGGCATGCCACAACAGTGTGAAAGAAGTATGCCTAAACAGTGTGAAAGAGGCATGCCTAAACAGTGTGAAAGAGGCATGCCTAAACAGTGTGAAAGAGGCATGCCTAAACAGTGTGAAAGAGGCATGCCACAACAGTGTGAAAGAGGCATGTGAAAGAGGCATGCCACAACAGTGTGAAAGAGGCATGCCTAAAGAGTGTGAAAGAGGCATGCCACAACAGTGTGAAAGAAGCATGCCACAACAGTGTGAAAGAGGCATGCCACAACAGTGTGAAAGAGGCATGCTAAACAGTGTGAAAGAGGCATGCCTAAACAGTGTGAAAGAGGCATGCCTAAACAGTGTGAAAGAGGCATGCCTAAACAGTGTGAAAGAGGCATGCCTAAACAGTGTGAAAGAGGCATGCCACAACAGTGTGAAAGAAGCATGCCACAACAGTGTGAAAGAGGCATGCCACAACAGTGTGAAAGAGGCATGCCTAAACAGTGTGAAAGAGGCATGCCACAACAGTGTGAAAGAGGCATGCCACAACAGTGTGAAAGAGGCATGCCACAACAGTGTGAATGAAGTATGCCTAAACATTGTGAAAGAGGCATACCTAAACAGTGTGAAAGAGGCATGCCACAACAGTGTGAAAGAAGCATGCCACAACAGTGTGAAAGAAGTATGCCTAAACAGTGTGACAGAAGCATGCCACAACAGTGTGAAAGAGGCATGCCACAACAGTGTGAAAGAAGTATGCCTAAACAGTGTGAAAGAGGCATGCCTAAACAGTGTGAAAGAGGCATGCCTAAACAGTGTGAAAGAGGCATGCCACAACAGTGTGAAAGAGGCATGCCACAACAGTGTGAAAGAGGCATGCCACAACAGTGTGAAAGAAGCATGCCACAACAGTGTGAAAGAGGCATGCCACAACAGTGTGAAAGAGGCATGCCATAACAGTGTGAAAGAGGCATGCCACAACAGTGTGAAAGAAGCATGCCACAACAGTGTGAAAGAGGCATGCCACAACAGTGTGAAAGAGGCATGCCACAACAGTGTGAAAGAGGCATGCCACAACAGTGTGAAAGAGGCATGCCTCTCACAACAGTGCTCTGAGCTTGAGGGTTGGTTCAAATGCATGACTGCCAGAAAAGTCCTACTCAGATGATAAAGGTTGTAGCCTATTAATTCAAATCAGATAAAATCTTTATTTTTCTTTATTGCTATTATGGGTATATTGAGTTTTAGAGAGATTTCGCAACAACTTTCTGTTTGTAGTAGTTATTGTTTATTATTTCAGGAAAATGTTTATTTTGAAACTTAGTTAAATAGCCTATTTATTGACAAAAACATTTTAACATTATGGCTTAATAGTGCATGAGCAGCAATGATCATTCTATGAGCATTGTTGTCTGCGACACTGTACCTCGTGACCATAGTCACTGCATGGAAATGTTGGAGTGCAAATGCCCCTTGGAGTACGAATATTTGCGTCACTCGTTGGCCACTCAATCATTTATTTAATTCCAGTAAAGGCATAACTGAATGAACAACAAAGACAGAATGCAACATGACATTTTATAAAATCGTTTGTGGAATGGCTTCATCTCCGAGGGAAGATCCTCAGAGCCAGAGGATGTGATCACGGGTAGCCCTATTCGGGACTGCTGGCATCGAAACTCCCCCCTACTGGGAGAAAGGTGTTCCAATGACGTGCCTTAAAGTTATTATAACTTGTCGGGAGGTGGATGGTCGTCAAAAACGGTTGCTAAAAACAGCAAAAGAGAACAAAGTTAAGTTGACATATCAATAAACTCAGCAAAAAAAATAACTGTTCTCTCACTGTCAACTGTTTATTTTCAGCAAACTTAACATGTCTAAATGTTTGTATGAACATAGCAAGATTCAACAACTGAACAAGTTCCACAGACATGTGACTAACAGAAATGGAATAATATGTCCCTGAACAAAGCGGGGGTCAAAATCAAAAGTAACAGTCAGTATCTGGTGTGGCCACCAGCTGCATCAACTACTGCAGTGCATCTCCTCCTCATGGACTGCACCAGATTTGCCAGTTCTTGCTGTGAGATGTTACCCCACTCTTCCACCAAGGCACCTGCAAGTTCCCGGACATTTCTGGGGGGGGGGGCCCTAGCCCTCACCCTCCGATCCAACAGGTCCCAGACATGCTCAATGGGATTGAGATCTGGGCTCTTCACTGGCCAACGCAGAACACTGACATTCTTGTCTTGCAGGAAATCATGCACAGAACAAGCAGTATGGCTGGTGGCATTGTCATGCTGGAGGGTCATGTAAGGATGAGCCTGCAGGGAGGATACCACATGAGGGAGGAGGATGTCTTCCCTGTAACACACTGCGTTGAGATTGCCTGCAATGACAACAATCTCAGTCCGATGATGCTGTGACACACCACCCCAGACCATGATGCACCCTCCACCTCCAAAATCGATCCCGCTCCAGAGTACAGGCCTCGTTGTAACACTCATTCCTTCGATGATAAACGCGAGTCCGACCATCACCCCATGTGAGACAAAACTACGACTTGTCAGTACTTTTTGCCAGTCCTGTCTGGTCCAGCGACGGTGGGTTTGTGCCCATAGACGACGTTGTTGGCGGTGATGTCTTGTGAGGAACTGCCTTACAACAGGCCTACAAGCCCTCAGTCCAGCCTCTCTAAGCCTATTGAGGACAGTCTGACCACTGATGGAGGGATTGTGCATTCTTGGTGTAACTCGGACAGTTGTTGTTGCCATCCTGTACCTGTCCCACAGGTGTGATGTTCGGATGTACCGCTCCTGTGCTGGTGTTGTTACACGTGGTCTGCCACTGCGAGGAGGAACAGCTGTCTGTCCTGTCTCCCTGTAGCGCCGTCTTAGGCTCACATCTGCAGTCCTCATGCCTCCTTGCAGCATGCCTAAGACACGAGTCAGTAGAAAGGCCTCTTTAGTGTCCTAAGTTTTCACAACTGTGACCTTAATTGCTTACCGTCTGTAAGCTGTTAGTGTCTTAACGACCGTTCCGGAGGTGCATGTTTATTCATTGTTTATGGTTCGTTGAACAAGCATGGGAAACAGTGTTTAAACCCTTTACAATGAAGATCTGTGAAGTTATTTGGGTTTTTACGAATTATCTTTGAAAGACAGGGTCCTGAAAGAAGGCTGTTTCTTTGTTTTGCTGAGTTTACATCCCGACATTTATGCCCATTGGTAGGGAGAGAGAAAGGTGATAATTGCAAGTGAGCCCTTAGGTTAAACAGCAAGTGTGAGTCATGTGCATTATTATACCGTGCTTATAATGTAAATGGAGTGAATGACCTTCTATACATACTGTATTCTACATACTGTATTATACATGTGACATGCACATTATGGCCCGCTGGACACAATCGTCCCTTGTTTATATTGCCAACAGCAGCGGTTGGCCAGAGTGTCTTACATATCCCTGACAAATGGGGAACAAGTCAAAAGAGAGCAGTTAGTATTTTAATAAGTGTGACATCATATCTGGCCACCAAACATTTCCTCATATATTTTGACTGCGAGGTCGATCTATGAGTAGCGTGGGAGAATTTGGAATCTTCTTTTAGAAATGAGTGCCTATGACCTATAAGGTTAACTGTCAGCCCCAAAACAGAAACTAGTTGAGGTGTGTTTTATCTTCATAGTCCTGAGGTTTAAGGTTAGAGTGCAGAGCGCTGACATGATGACCAAGACTTATTATTAGTATACTTAGGATACTTACACAGTGGAGAAAAATATTATTGTCTATTTATGATTTGACAATAAACAATAATTCCCTCAGAATTATTTAAATTCGAGTTGTTAGGGTATCTGGGTAATGTTTGTGATAATATGCCATATTTCATATACTGTATTCACGACTCTATACCTGGGTCATCAACCAGATTTATTTGTGCAACCATTTTAATGTTACGTTTTTTTAATAATGTGATTTAACACACAACATATTTAGTGACAAGTTCTTTTTCTAATACCGTACACAGCACCACCAGTGTGTTGATTTGGTTTCTATAGTAACAGCAGTCATTTTCACACTTCCATCCACCCACTCATCTGCATTCTGAAGAGTTGGCATGGAGCCATTTCTCTAACTGGGAAAATGTTTTCTCTTCTCAACGAATCCTGTCTTAACTTTCATTTATATAAACAATTCCTGATTGGCATGATTTTCTCATTGTTCATGACCAGATAATGTCGCCTCAGCTGTGACAGACAAAAGTGGTATAACACTCACACGGTGATTCTTTATGTGAAATGAGTTTAGACTGTAATGACACTCTTAACTGTGACGTTTAACACTGTTCTGTGTTGAAGTAAGGCAATCACATTTACTTTCATAAAGTTATTAAAGACAAACACAAAATCTACAGGTCACATTCTTTAGATTCAACCATTCAGCGCACCCGGCCACCCGAATGATTAATATACTCTACAAATCCCCAAATCCTGCAATTGGACTGATGCAATAAAAAAGAACAAGAAGGTTCATCTAATCCAATTAAATCCAGCCCAACCATACACACCTCTTCTTCCTCCATGCTAGAAAGATGAACAGTAAAGCAAAAGGACATTTAGCAACCTGTTAAACTCAACACCCAATCTCTCCAAGAGAGAAAAAGGCTTTGGGCCAACATCTGAATTTGAAGTTTTTGAAGGTTGAACGAAGGAGTTACTATAGCAACGCTGCTGCTGAGTATCTGAGCAGATTTTACGAAAAGAGTAGTACTCACTTTGTTCAGATGAGAATGAATCGCTCACAGCTAAAGAAGCTACGAATTGAAATAGTTCACATGTGAGATGAATCCAAAAGTGTGACAGGCGCAGACAGAAACAACACTATTGGGATTTCATTAGCATTCAATGGTGTGCTGAAGAAAGTTAGTTTGACAGGCAACTTATTTGGGATACCACTCTTACCATTGTGCCTATGATGGCACAATGAAACACTCCACCCTATCCAACTCGTTTTCGAACGTTGCTATGGGCACAGCCAAACAACGGAAGTGATGGATTCGATGTCCGCTTTACTTCCTTACTGCAGCACGCCAGTAGCAAACTTGCCAGAGTAAATTATTTGGAGGAGTCAATTTATAGAGTATAATGAAGTGATAATGCCCTCGAAGCCGGTGTTCGGAGGATACATTGGCACGGGTGTTGTTAGGCCCGAGACAAAGTCGGAACCGTACCAATATGTCCTCCAAACACTGGCTTCGAGGGCATTATCACTTTTATACACCAGGTTACCAACATACTCAAATAATGATTGACATATTTTCATTAAAAACGTCGGTTCGATTGTCAGAGACGCGACCCAGTCGTTCAGTCTTTTTGTTCTGTATCTATGGACGCGACCCAGTCGTTCGTTCGAAATGTTCCATTGCCATACTAGCTGGCAATGTTCTTATGCCTTGCTTGCTAGCTAGCTAACTACGGCTAATTTACAGTCACGTCAAACAGTGGAGCCAGAATAACAACAGTCTCTGCATTTGCATTTGTTTAAGCTTTTTTCATTTGACATTTCTTTGTATAAATCCAGAAAAATGATGCCAGCTAATTCATAAATTTGACACATGTGCCAGACAGTGTGGTGAAGAAGGCGCAACAACATCTCTTCAACCTCAGGTGGCTGAACATTTTTGTCTTGGCCCCTCACAAACTTTTACAGATGCACAATGGAGAGCATCCTGTATCACCGCCTGGTACGCCAACTGCACAGCCCGCAACCACAGGGCTCTCCAGAGGGTGGTGTGTTCTGTCAAGCACATCACCGGGGGCACACCGTCTGCCCTCCAGGGCACCTACAACACCCGATGTCACGAAGGCAAAACAAAACACCCGAGCCAAGGCCTGCTATCATCCAGAAGGCAAGGACAGTACAGGTGTATCAAAGGTGGGACAGAGAGACTGATAAACAGCTTCTATCTCAAGGCCATCAGACTGTTAAATAGCCATCACTAGCCGGCTACCACCAGGTTACTCAACCCTGCACCTTAGAGGCTGCTACCTTATATACATAGACATGGAATCATTGGTCACTTTAACAATATTTCCATACTGCTCTACTCATTTTATATGTACAGTTGAAGACAGAAGTTTACAAACACTTTAGCCAAATATATTTAACCTCAGTTCTTCATGAATGGTTTACTTCAGCATTTCTTTCTTTCATCACATTCCCAGTGTGTCAGAAGATTACATACACTCAATTAGTATTTGGTAGCATTGCCTTTAAATTGTTTAACTTAGGTCAAACATTTTGGGTAGCCTTCCACAAGCTTCCCACAATAAGTTGGGGGAATGTTGGACCATTCTACCATCCCAGCCTATCAGAAGCTTTTAAAGCCATGACATCATTATCTGGAATTTTCCAAGCTGTTTAAAGGCACAGTCAACTAAGTGTATGTAAACTTGTAACCCACTGGAATTGTGATTCAGTGAATTATAAGTGAAATAATCTGTCTGTAAACAATTGTTGGAAAAACGACTTGAGTCATGTCCTAACCGACTTGCCAAAACTATAGTTTTGTGTGGAGTGGTGGAAAAACGAGTTAATGACTCCAACCTAAGTGTATGTAAACTTCCCCACTTCAACTTTATATAGGGCAGGTAATCAAGGAGGTGATGGAGTCCAGGTGAGTGTCATAATGCTGTGCGTTACAGGGAAGACATCCTCCTCCCTCACGTGGTACCCTTCCTGCAGGCTCATCCTGACATGACCCTCCAGCATGACAATGCCACCAGCCATACTGCTTGTTCTGTGTGTGATTTCCTGCAAGACAGGATCTCAATCCCAGTGAGCACGTCTGGGACCTGTTGGATCAGAGGGTGAGGGCTAGGGCCTTTCCCCCCAGAAAAGCCCAGGAACTTGCAGGTGCCTTGGTGGAAGAGTGGGGTAGCATCTCACAGCAAGAACTGGCAAATCTGGTGCAGTCCATGAGGAGGAGATGCACTGCAGTAGTTAATGCAGCTGGTGGCCACACCAGATCCAGACTGTTGCTTTTGATTTTGACCCCCCCTTTGTTCAGTGACACATTATTCCATTTCTGTTAGTCACATGTCTGTGGAATTTTTTTAGTTCATGTCTCAGTTGTTGAATCTTATGTTCATACAAATATTTACACATGTTAAATTTGTTGAAAATCAACGCAGTTGACAGTGAGAGGGCGTTTCTTTTATGGCTGAGTTTATTAAAGTTAAAAGCTTCATTTCAACATGGCTCAGAGCCAACTTCATATGATATCACAATGTTTCATGCGGTATAAATTTCAGCTGTAAAAATAGGGGAACAAAGCAATGTGGAGGAAGTTGAAAGAGTCAAATTGGTGTCCGTGTGTCTTTATGAACCCATCACCTCTAATCATATACGTCGCCTTCCATGAATATGCTGCCAATCATCTTCATAATTTTCATTCCAAAATCATTACCTGTCCATCTCAGATTGGTCCTTGTATATTGCAATATCATCCCTCTGATTTGAGTGTTAACATCTCCTGGTCCGTGTCACTCCATCCCTCCTTTCAGCAAAGAATCAGCTCTGATCAGTGGCTGGGATTCTGATTGGTTACTCGGTGCTTGATGCTGATCCCTGAACCCCCTGTCTCTCCATCAGGCGGTGGAAAAGGTGAAGCGAGTGTCATGACAGTACTCCTCTCAACAGGAACGAGGCCTGTTCAGAAACATAGGATCACATGATCAGGGTCACACCTGAAGGACAGGACACAAGAGGCTCACCTTGAAGACAGAAGAAAGGTGTGAAGGCTTTTGGGAGAACTGTGGACAGGCTAAAACTGGTTGCTATGGGCATGCAGCTGTAGATGTGGTTGCTAGGTGGTTAGGAGTGAATACGGAGGAGGTCTCTGTTGGCCCAAAGTGTCACACGACAGACAGCTGCATTGAGTATCTCAATGTGAGGTTCAGTGATTGTGTTGAATGAACAAACACACACGAACAAACGTTCACAGACACATCACATGTCGAGGTCAGGTTTAAGGAACTGGAGAAGAACCATCCAAACAAAAGAAAAGAGAAGTTAAAACATGGACTGGCTGGCCTTGTTAAGTCTGAAAAAGACAAGAGGCAGAGTTCAGTTCAAATCTCTCCGTGTGTGTGTGTGTGTGTGTGTGTGTGTGTGTGTGTGTGTGTGTGTGTGTGTGTGTGTGTGTGTGTGTGTGTGTGTGTGTGTGTGTGTGTGTGTGTGTGTGTGCGTGCGTGCGTGTGTACCATTCTCTCCAAATCTCCTGTTTTGACACATTCTACCCAGTCTTCCCACCCTCCCTCTCCATTCCTCCCCTCCCCCTGCTTGATCTGACTGCTGTGTTCTCTTTCTCCCATATGGGCGGCAGTTTGATATGTATGCAAATAGAAGTGCTTCTCAATCTGTCATTTGCCTGCACACTCTGTTCTTGAGCTCAATCCAATGCAAATGGCTGTCTCTCTGTGTGGGTCTCTGCCTCTCCTACAGTACAGAAGAGGAGGAGCAGGGGCCAGAGCTGGCGCTAGCCAACACTCTGGATGTGACCCACGTAGTGGCAACACAAAGGGCTGTAATTACCAGGCAGCCCACCCACCAGCAGCCATTAAACTCTCAAGCTGAGAGCACTTTTGCACTGTTTTTGCTATAGCTGTATTCATCAATCTACCAAGGCGGCAATTTATTGAATAATGTAGTCGTGTTCCCCGCCAGAAAGGTATGGATATTGGCTTTCATCTGGAATTGTGTAAATAAATACATTCAGAATTCCTCTGAATTTATGTCTGAGAAGAAACACTTTTCCCTCCATAAGATCTAGTACACAATAAAAGTATAATACCTATATACAAATACGATAACATTAGATGTGAATCCATAAAATGTGAATGAACATTTACATATTTTAATGTCCAATCAGTTTTTTTAGAAACATCTACACTAAATATTTCAACATCTTTATTACTGTACAAAAAATATAATGAAATTAGTGACAGTAAATGTGTCACATTGTTATAGCTGTAAATAAACATTTTGGCCACAGCATGCAGTAAATGATGGAAGGCTGATAAAACTATGTCTGAAAGCACCCTGAGTCATATTGCTCATTGTCTCTCATAAGCTGCTTTCTCATAGCTAGTCTTTAAATACAGGCATGTCTGAGACTCTTGGTGTTATTGACTGGTGCGGTGGTGCGGTGGTGCGGTGGTTAGAGATTCTGTGATGAGGTCATTCTAGTGTATTTATGGATGTGTGTGCAGGCCTACATGAGTGCTTGTAATTTCTTCTGTCCAAGACAGCCTTATTAGCCATGTTTCAAAAATTCTTCTTGCCAATTCAAATACACACATACAGTTGAAGTCAGAAGATTACATACACTTAGGTTGGAGTCATTAAAACTTGTTTTTCAACCACTCCACAAATTTCTTTGGCAGCATCATGTTGTGGGGGTGCTTTGCTGCAGGATGGACTGGTGCATTTCACAAAATAGATGGCATCATGAGGAACAAAAATTCTGTGGCTATATTGAAGCAACATCTCAAGACATCAGTCAGGAAGTTAAAGCCTGGTCGCAAAAGGGTCTTCCAAATGAACAATGACCCCAAGCTTACTTCCAAAGTTGTGGCAAAATGGCTTAAGGACAATAAAGTCAAGGTATTGGAGTGGCCATCACAAAGCCCTGACCTCAATCCTATAGAACATTTGTGGACAGAACTGAAAAAGTGTGCGAGCAAGGAGGCCTACAAACCTGACTCAGTTACACCAGCTCTGTCAGGAGGAATGGGCCAACATTCACCCAACTTATTGTGGGAAGCTTGTGAAAGGCTACCTGAAATGTTTGACCCAAGTTAAACAATTTAAAGGCAATGCTACCAAATACTAATTGAGTGTATGTAAACGTATGACCCACTGGGAATGTGATGAAAGAAATAAAAGCTGAAATAAATAATTCTCTCTACTATTATTCTGACATTTAACATTCTAAAAATATAGTGGTGATCCTTACTGGCCTTAGACAGGGAATTTTTACTGTGATTAAATGTCAGGAATTGTGAAAAACTGAGTTTAAAGGTATTTGGCTAAGGTATATATAAACTTCTCACTTCAACTGTCCATAAACATTTGGAATCACAGAAATGGGGCTCATAGACCTGTACAGTGTACTGGAACCTTCCCCTGCTCATATTCACTCTAATGACACTGTGGGCAAGAGAGGCTGTGAAACTAATCTGCACAACTCTAGCACAGCAAGAGGAAAGGAGCAACCGGATTTATGGAAATCAACAACCTCACGCAGCCTTCTCCTGCTTAAAAAGTCTCCCAGCCCATAATTACATTTCTCAGTGTTATGATATAGATAGATGGAAAGACAAAGGGAGCCTAGAGAGAAAGATGGAGAGAGGTGAGGCAATACAAACAAATATATGTATTGTCACATACACTGTGTATGTGCAGTGAAATGTGTTGTTTTACAGGGTCAGCCGTAGTAGGGCACATCAGATTATTCAACTTGTCGGTTATTCGAACCAGCGACCTTTCATTTACTGGCACAACGCTAGGCTACCTGCAACCCTGATACTGTGCAGCCCCCAATACCGTGCAGGGCAGTCGAGAAAGAAGAACAGAGAGGAAGGGAGAAACAGTGATGAAAGAGGAAGAGAAAGAGAGAGATGGGAGGAGAGATAAGAGAGTCTAGACAGGAGAATGCGTTACAGTGAGGATAGGAGGAGATGAGGGAGAGGAGGAGAGAGAGAGGAGGAGAGGAGAGAGAGGAGAGAGAGGAGAGAGAGGAGAGGATGAGAGAAGGGAGAGGAGAGAGAGGAGGAGAGAAAAGAGGAGAGAGAGGAGGAGAGGAGAGAGAGAGAGAGAGAGGAGAGAGAGAGAGGAGGAGGAGGAGAGAGAGGGGGAGGAGAGGAGAGAGAGAGGAGGAGAGAGAGGAGGAGGGAGAGGAGGGAGAGGGAGAGGAGAGAGAGGGAGGAGAGAGAGGAGGAGAGAGAGAGAGAGAGGAGGAGGGAGAGGAGGAGAGGGAGAGAGAGAGGAAGGAGAGGATGAGAGGAGAGAGGAGAGAGAGAGGAGGGAGAGGAGGAGGAGGAGGAGAGGAGAGAGAGAGGAGGGAGAGGAGAGGAGGGGAGAGAGAGAGGAGGAGAGAGGAGAGGAGGAGAGAGAGAGAGAGAGGAGGAGGAGGGAGGAGGGAGAGGAGAGAGAGGAGGAGAGGAGAGAAAGAGAGGTAGAGAGGAGGAGAGGAGAGAGAGAGGAGGAGAGGAGGAGGGAGAGGAGGAGAGAGAGGAGGGAGAGGAGGCGGGGAGGAGAGAGGAGGGAGAGGAGGAGAGGAGGAGGGAGAGGAGAGGAGGGAGAGGAGAGGAGGAGAGGAAAGAGCAGGAGAGGCGGAGAGGCGGAGAGGGGAGAGGAGTATACAGTGAGGAGAGGAGAGAGGAGAGGAAGAGGAGAGGTGGAGAGGAGAGGAGAGGAGTGGAGAGAGGCGGAGAGGAGAGAGTGGGAGAGGAGGAGAGTAGAAGAAAGGAGAGGAGAGGAGGAAAGAGGAGAGAGGAGGAGAGGAGGAGAGTAGAAGAGGAGGGGAGGAAGAGGAGAGAAGAGGGAGGAGGAGCAACCGGATAGAAGGAGAGAGAGGAGAGGAGAGAGGAGGAGAGTAGAAGAAAGGAGAGGAGTGAAGAGAGGAGGGGAGAGGAGAGAGCAGAGAGGAGGAGAGGAAAGAGCAGGAGAGGTGGAGAGGGAAGAGGAGTATACAGTGAGGAGAGGAGAGAGGAGAGGAAATGAGGGAAGAGGAGAGGAAATGAGGGAAGAGGAGAGGAGAGGGAAGGAGAGGAAAGGAGTGAAGAGGAGCGGAGAGAGGAGGAGAGAAGAAGAGAGGAGGAGAGGTGAAGAAAGGAGAGGAGTGAAGAGAGGAGGGGAGAGGAGAGAGCAGAGAGGAGGAGAGGAAAGAGCAGGAGAGGTGGAGAGGGGAGAGGAGTATACAGTGAGGAGAGGAGAGAGGAGAGGAAGAGGAGAGGAAAGGAGGGAAGAGGAGGGGAGAGAGAAGGAGAGGAAAGGAGTGAAGAGGAGAGAGTAGGAGAGAAGAGGAGAGGAGAGAGGAGGAGAGGAGAATAGAGGAGAGGAGGGGAGAGAGGTGAGAAAGGGAGAGGAGAGGAGGAGCGGAGAGAGGAGGAGAAGAGAGGAGGAGTATAGAGAGGAGGAGAGGAGTATACATTTCTCAGTAAATCTCATAGCGGGTACTCCCTGAAGTCCCATTATACGTTGATGCTGTGATTACTCAAGCAACAATTACTGCCATAAATGTAATTGAAGCACAGGGGGCCAGCAGAGAGAGGGTCGAAGTGCATTATAACTACAGAGGAGAACTGGACAGTGTGTGTGTGTTATACAATATTTCTCAGTGCACCATGTGTCAACCTTACACGTGTCCATGCTCCTTGTATGTGTCCTGTGTCCATGTCTGGAATATATCCTCATGCCGTCTATATTTGCACACTCACAACAAAACCCCATCAGATTTAAAGCTTTTTAAATTAAACTAAATCTGGTTCTTTAAAATGAATGATTACTGGGGCGAAGGTGTGCATGTACAGAGGAAGGGGAAATGTTTCAATAAAACCTATTTTTATGTAGTCCATGAGACAGTCTCTGTACTGTGTGTTGTGTGATAATGTATAGTGGGCTGCTGCACAGCTCAGCCGTGCAGTACTGTAACTCTAGCCAAGGGAAGCCAGCTCACTGATAAGCTGATGGAGCCCGATGAATCAAGAGCACAAGATGTCAAAGCACTTTATTACATTGCATGCTACAGGGGTTAGGGGCTCTGGCGACAGTCAATGAGAAAACTCAATACTCAGGGAAAGTACTTGTTGTTGTTGTTACATTGCTTTCTGACTAAAGACTAAATACACAAGTGGACACTGAGTTAAATGTCTGTCGATGTACAATAAAGGCTATGTAATACCATAGTTATCTAATTAGTTGATGATGAGGTCTTCATTCTCAGGGTCGATTTGAAGAGGAAAAGTGGGGGAGGAATAGTTGAGTTATGCACCCTTAATCAAAGACCGGGACACGCAGGAGCATAGTACACACACACACACGCACGCACGCACGCACGCACGCACGCACACACACACACACACACACACACACACACACACACACACACACACACACACACACACACCTACCTTCCACCGTCTTTCTATTCCCTCTCTTCCTCTCCTTCCATCTGTAAAGTGTTCTCTTCTCCTCCCACACCTCTGACAACAATTGATTTCCCATGATTCCACTGTTGGCCTCATGAAACTGTGCTTTTACAAAATCTCTCTAAACCCCCAGAACCTGTCCTCTGCTCAGACAATCTCTCTAAACCCCCAGAACCTGTCCTCTGCTCAGACAATCTCTCTAAACCCCCAGAACCTGTCCTCTGCTCTTAGACAATCTCTCTAACCCCCAGAACCTGTCCTCTGCTCAGACAATCTCTCTAAACCCCCAGAACCTGTCCTCTGCTCAGACAATCTCTCTAAACCCCCAGAACCTGTCCTCTGCTCTTAGACAATCTCTAAACCCCCAGAACCTGTCCTCTGCTCTTAGACAATCTCTCTAAACCCCCAGAACATGTCCTCTGCTCAGACAATCTCTCTAACCCCCAGAACCTGTCCTCTGCTCTTAGACAATCTCTCTAAACCCCCAGAACCTGTCCTCTGCTCTTAGACAATCTCTCTAAACCCCCAGAACATGTCCTCTGCTCAGACAATCTCTCTAACCCCCAGAACCTGTCCTCTGCTCTTAGACAATCTCTCTAAACCCCCAGAACCTGTCCTCTGCTCAGACAATCTCTCTAAACCCCCAGAACCTGTCCTCTGCTCTTAGACAATCTCTCTAAACCCCCAGAACCTGTCCTCTGCTCAGACAATCTCTCTAAACCCCCAGAACCTGTCCTCTGCTCAGACAATCTCTCTAACCCCCAGAACCTGTCCTCTGCTCTTAGACAATCTCTCTAAACCCCCAGAACCTGTCCTCTGCTCAGACAATCTCTCTAACCCCCAGAACCTGTCATCTGCTCTTAGACAATCTCTCTAAACCCCCAGAACCTGTCCTCTGCTCAGACAATCTCTCTAAACCCCCAGAACCTGTCCTCTGCTCTTAGACAATATCTATAACCCCCAGAACCTGTCCTCTGCTCTTAGACAATCTCTCTAACCCCCAGAACCTGTCCTCTGCTCTTAGACAATCTCTCTAAACCCCCAGAACCTGTCCTCTGCTCTTAGACAATCTCTCTAAACCCCCAGTCTTTACATCAACACTACCTGCACCATGTACTTTAATCACCTCTCTGCACCGATACACAATCTCACCATTATGCTTTTACTGTATATTCACCAACTACAATCTAGTTGCGTAAATTCTAGTCATTAAACATCTATGCTCTCATGTAATACAAGTACTGAGACACATCACAGTTTGGTTTAGTTTTACTGTAACTCCAAAGTAAAGTATTACACATAATTGCAAAACAAGTGAGTATGATTCAACATATGAAGGTCTTTAATATTGGTCAGTATAAAACCCTTTGATTTTACTTATTTGAAAAAGATTTGTATGCAACTAAATGGCTGAGCATTTGCAATGTTAGATCAAAGAGAATTGAATGGTCTTCGAGGCTTCATTTTCCAGTAGCAGTCTCATTAATCATTTAGTTAATGGGCACATCATTAACGTCGTACCTTAACAGTAGTGACAAAACAATAGTAGCGAGGTTAATTAGTAAGTCAGTCTTATTAGAGATAATGGGCTGTGAGGAAAAAGCTCAGGGACAATTAAAATGTGAGTGTGAGTGTGTGTGTGTGTGTGTGTGTGTGTGTGTGTGTGTGTGTGTGTGTGTGTGTGTGTGTGTGTGTGTGTGTGTGTGTGTGTGTGTGGGTGTGTGTGTGTGTGTTAGCAGCCTGCCTTGCAGTTTATAAAATGCATGTGGACCCACCAGACCGCCCATCATAAATAGAAGAGAGGTACTGACAGTGTGTAATGTTCCTCATCAATAGAAAGTCAACATCAGCAGTAGTTTAGCCCATGGGCCATTTGCAAACCAATTCAGTGCGACTGTGACTAAACATTTCCGTAGTTGATTTCCGTGGTTACAGTCTACACATGGTGCTTTTCCACTGAGGATATACACCAGTGTTTTACGCAAAAGACTCAGACCTTTCTGTTTCCATCTATGTGGGCCGGCACCGGTGTCTCACTGGGCCATGGCTCCGGCAGACCTGCTCTGACTTGGAGCCAGGGTAGGGCCCTGCATACTTTTCAGCTGTCATTTACATGACAATGGCTGTGAACATTTAACACCTTATCACAAAGCAACTGTCTTGATGGTGTAGAGGTTGTTGATTCTGCTTGCTCCAAGTATTTAATGTCACACTCCTGATGGAGACACAATTGCACCAAGAGTTCACATTCATATAAAACACTGGGGACACACTGGCCTGGGGGTAAGTCTACATGGAAAAGCACCAACAGACTTCAATTTGGGCTCTGGAGTGGCGCAGCGGTCTAAGGCACTGCATCTCAGTGCAAGAGGTGACAGTCCCTGGTTCAAATCCAGGCTGGATCACATCTGGCTTTGATTGGGAGTCCCATAGGGTGGTGCACAATTCGTCCGGGGTAGGCCGTCATTGTGAATAAGATTTTTTTCTTAACTGACTTGCCTAGTTAAATGAAAAAATACTGTTATGGACCCATGGCCAAATGATCTGGCTCTCTCCTCTACCACTGATCTACTCCGCCTACCTTACAGGACCCCAGGCAGAAAATGTTGTGTTTGGGGTAGGAAGTCCAGGCCTTTCCTTTGAAAGAGCCATCCAGGAAGTTGGCTGTGTAGAACTGGATGCCAGGCTGATTGGTGTTGACCTCCAGAACACGCCCGCTCCCTTAGGAGACACAGACGGAGGGCAGAGATGAGGATAGGAGAGAGACACAGACGGAGGGCAGAGATGAGGATAGGGTAGGAGAGAGACACAGTCACTCACTTATCTAAAGTTGTAGCTGGGGCACTGTGCAGTGATCATGCATGTTCAATGTTGATCTGCAGGACCACTACTGATGATTCATAGAGAAACAGCAAGTTAAACAGCAACTATATAGCCCAACATAGCCAGTGAGCATTGTGAGTGCGCTGTGACCTCACACATCTCCAGGTGATGACAGGCCTTAGGCCAATCAGAACAGGCTTCCATGGTCAAGGTGTGCGAGCTCCACAGGTCGGATCTCTCCTATAGGCCGAGCAGGGTTAGAGCTGAGTATGTTCATTTTCACATGACAAGGGCTGTGGACCTGGACCAGAGTATGTGAGCAGAGCTGGAGCGGAGTGAGGAGCAGATGCATTTGTAGTCTACTTGTGTACTGCTATTGCCCCTTGCTTTAGCTACTGTCATGGAGTTCACATAACATTTTCATAAAGAAACTGATAAATCACACAAGTGCTAAATCTAGGTGACTTACAAAGATGAGGACCAAGCGCAAGAGAGGGAGTGCGGTGATCTAGTGTCCACAACTAAAGAATCATGGTGGAATCTGAAAAGACAGGTATCCTGAAAGCATGATGGTGTTCTTACTCACTGGTGATTTTAGCTTGGAAATCTTGGTGGGGCAAACAAACCCATTTTTTTTTAGATACATGCCAGCAAAGCCACTACACAACACTTAACAATACATTAATTGCACTATAATGGTGACAGACGGTGCCCACAAACTGTTAGGGCCTACATAAAGCTGTCCCAACACCTGGCTATCAGCAGAGCCTTGTCTGGCAGAGAAACAGTTAATTCAGCCTCATTTACTATCTTTTAAGAAACATAGTCGATATGGCTGACTTGCTTAAACAAATGTGGTTTCTACTGAAAATTGAGATGTACAAACTATGGCATAAGGGGACGACGAGCAGATAAGAGGCAATCCGTAATTTTGATTAAGACATTAATGAGCGAGCGACGACGGACGTAGTCAGTTGTTCAGCACTTTTGAAATGTACAATGACAGAATTCAGAACATGGGCCATTCTTACTCTATTCTCCCTGTACACCAAGTCAAAAACATAGGATAAATAAAGGGGGCATATAAGCAGACAATGAAAGCTCTTACAATATTTGGTGATTACATTTGTCTAAAACAGGCTATAGGCTACATGTGCACCACCAAGTCAGAACAGTAGGCAAAATAGGGACCAAATTATTAGGCTGAGGCATGTGGGCTACTAACAGCTTACTACACAACATACATTTAGTATTACTTTCTTAGCTGCAGTATACATATTTCCCTTGCATATTACATAATTTATGCAGCATACAGTACAATACATTTTTAGACCTGTTGTGCTGTACTCACTTGAACAGGAAGGTGGCGTGGCGGTCCTTCGTGGGCAAATTCTGTCATCAAAGTCTGGCATTCTCTGGATTTATGGTGCCTTCAAGACAACTGGAAACTCGGAAAAAACAAGGTTGAATCATCATGACGTCAGTGATCTTCAGGTCGGAGCTCTAGAAAGAGGTCTGAGTTCCCAACCTGCAATTCTGAGTTGGATGACTGTTCAAAACATATTTCTCCAGTCAGAGCTCATTTTTTCAGAGTTCCCAGTTATCTGGAACTCACTGCTGAGCGCGGCAGAAGTCAAACTGGCTTGACAGCATGACAAATGTTGAATGTTTATCCTTTTAAGCTGGGAAAAGAGACCCTTAAACCCAGACTTGGAACCACAATCCCCACTCCACTGAATAGCAGGCTAGTGATTGCTTTGCAATGCTTGCAGTTAGCCACTGATTCCTTCCCATCCTCTCATTGTCACGCCCTGGCCATAGAGAGGTTTTTATTCTGTATTTTTGTTAGGCCAGTGTGTAACTAGGGTGGGCATTCTATGTTCATTTTTTATGCTTTTGATTTATGTGTTTGGCCGGGTGTGGTTCTCAATCAGAGGCAGCTGTCTATCGTTGTCTCTGATTGAGAACCATACTGAGGTAACATTTTCCCACCTGTGTGGTGAGGGTAGTTATTTTCTGTTTAGTGTGTTTTGCACCTGACGGAGCTGTTTTGGTTGTTCTTTTGTTGCTTGTTTGATAGTGTTCAGTTTACCATTAAAATGATGATACCACGCTGTACCTTGGTCCTCACCTTCTTCCACAAAAGGCCGTTACAGAACTACCCACCACCAAAGGACCAAGCAGCGTGGTGAGGAGCAGCAGCGCAATCTGGAGAAATGGACATGGGAGGAGATACTGGAAGGCAAGGGACCCTGGGCACAGGCTGGGGAGTATCGCCGTCCACAGGAAGAACTGGAGGCAGGCTGGGGAGTATCGCCGTCCACAGGGGGAACTGGAGACAGGCTGGGGAGTATCACCGTCCACAGGGGGAACTGGAGGCAGGCTGGGGAGTATCGCCGTCCACAGGGGGAACTGGAGACAGGCTGGGGAGTATCGCCGTCCACAGGGGGAACTGGAGGCAGGCTGGGGAGTATCGCCGTCCACAGGGGGAACTGGAGACAGGCTGGGGAGTATCACCGTCCACAGGGGGAACTGGAGGCAGGCTGGGGAGTATCACCGTCCACAGGAGGAACTGGAGACAGGCTGGGGAGTATCACCGTCCACAGGAGGAACTGGAGGCAGGCTGGGGAGTATCACCGTCCACAGGAGGAACTGGAGGCAGGCTGGGGAGTATCACCGTCCACAGGGGGAACTGGAGACAGGCTGGGGAGTATCACCGTCCACAGGGGGAACTGGAGACAGGCTGGGGAGTATCACCGTCCACAGGGGGAACTGGAGACAGGCTGGGGAGTATCACCGTCCACAGGGGGAACTGGAGACAGGCTGGGGAGTATCACCGTCCACAGGGGGAACTGGAGACAGGCTGGGGAGTATCGCCGTCCACAGGGGGAACTGGAGGCTGGGGAATATCACCGTCCACAGGGGGAACTGGAGACAGGCTGGGGAGTATCACCGTCCACAGGGGGAACTGGAGGCAGGCTGGGGAATATCACCGTCCACAGGGGGAACTGGAGGCAGGCTGGGGAATATCACCGTCCACAGGGGGAACTGGAGACAGGCTGGGGAGTATCACCGTCCACAGGAGGAACTGGAGGCAGGCTGGGGAGTATCACCGTCCACAGGGGGAACTGGAGACAGGCTGGGGAGTATCACCGTCCACAGGGGGAACTGGAGACAGGCTGGGGAGTATCGCCGTCCACAGGGGGAACTGGAGACAGGCTGGGGAGTATCGCCGTCCACAGGGGGAACTGGAGACAGGCTGGGGAGTATCACCGTCCACAGGGGGAACTGGAGGCAGGCTGGGGAGTATCACCGTCCACAGGGGGAACTGGAGACAGGCTGGGGAGTATCACCGTCCACAGGGGGAACTGGAGACAGGCTGGGGAGTATCACCGTCCACAGGGGGAACTATTGTACTGATGTAAAATATATCACTAGCCACTTTAAACAATGCTACCTAATATAATGTTTACATACCCTACATTATTCATCTCATATGTATACGTATATACTGTACTCTATATCATCTACTGCATCTTTATGTAATACATGTACTTGTACAGCCACTTTAACTATGCCACTTTATTTACATACTCATCTCATATGTATATACTGTATCTTGCCTATGCTGCTCTGTACCATCACTCATTCATATCTCTTTATGTACATATTCTTTATCCCCTTACACTTGTGTATAAGACAGTAGTTTTGGAATTGTTAGTTGGATTACTTGTTGGTTATTACTGCATTGTCGGAAGGAGAAGCACAAGCATTTCGCTACACTCGCATTAACATCTGCTAACCATGTGTATGTGACAAATAAAATTTTATTTGATTTATTTATAAACACAAATCAGATCTCTTAAACGGTTCATTTATGTTATGTTTCTTCTATTATCTATACAATAGGCCATAATTGATTTTGGCCCAATAGGTCTGGCACATTCCCACGTTCAAGGAGATTTCCATTTAGATTGGGTTATTTTGCCTAAAAACATTTAGTCCTAACAATAGAAGAAAAGAAAAACCTCTGCCTAGCCTGGCAAGAGTGGCCAAAAGGGTGTTCGGCATCCCCAGTGGCTCTGGTAGCGCTGAGAGGGTATTCTCCGCTGCTGGCCTGCTCTCCAGGCACCATCACATGGGCCTGAAACCACAGACTGGCCATTTCTAAAAATGAATTTAAAAGGCACTAATAAGTCATTATTCGTTTAATTTATATTTAATTCTAAGTAAGTCACATCCAATATGCACAATTTATAGACTATAATGATTTAATTTAAATGTAATGATTTAATATAACAAAATGTTTAAATGCTGAGCCTAATGTGTCGCACTTGCAAATGCTTCACAATGTATTTCTTTGTAGGCTATAGCCTTGAAATAATTGAAATAATATAGCCTAAATAATTCATTTTTGTTCCTTCTCATGCTCCCTGTCTGGCTCCTGACCTATTTAGAGTGTTTAAATGCTGTTTAATGTGACATGTAGACTATTTGAAATAATGTGTGCTTCTTAATTTCACGTTTTCATGTTTATGAAAATAATTTTCATTCAAATCCATATGGTTAAGTGTCAATACCAAATGGTAGGCTCTTTAGTCAGAAAATAGATTGATGTTGGTTAATTGCAGAGGTGCAAAGTACTTAAGTAAAAATACTTTAAAGTACTAGTTTTTTTGGGTATCTGTACTTTACTATTTATATTTTTGCCAACTTTTACTTTACTACATCTTTCAATGAAAGACTAAATACACATGTGGACACTGAGTTAAATGTCTGTCGATGTACAATAAAGGCTATGTAATACCATAGTTATCTAATGATTAGTTGATGATGAGGTCTGTATTCTGAGGGTCAATTTGAAGAGGAAAAGTGGGGGAGGAATAGCTGAGTTATGCACCCTTAATCAAAGACCGGGACACACACACACACCACTTTACGTTACTATTCATATTTTTCCCAACTTTTACTTTTACTTCAATACATCCCTAAAGAAAATAATGTACTTTTTACTCCATACATTTTTCCTGACACCCAAAAGGCTCATTTTGAAAGGAAAATGGTCCAATTCACACACTTATCAAGAGAACTTCCCTGGTCATCTCTACTGCCTCTGATCTGGCCGACTCACTAAACACCAATCCTTTGTTTGTAAATGATGTCTGAGTGTTGGAGTGTGCCCCTGGGTATCCATGAATATGCTTAGTTTCTACTTTTACTTTTGATACTTAAGTATATTTAAAACCGAATATTTTAGACTTTTACTCAAGTAGTATTTTACTAGGTGACTTTCACTTTTACTTGAGTGATTTTCTGTTAAGGTATCTTTACTTTTACTCAAGTATTACAATTGAGAAGTTTTTCCACCACTGTTAAATTGTGACTAATGAATGGAGCAACTTTTTTCTTCCTGTGAGCTAGGAGAGCTTTTGAGGAGCGGTTGGAAGGGACATGGAGCGTCAGAGCACCACTCCATGAGGGATGAGCAGGATTTCCAACTGACCTGGACACATCCCCTTAATTAACTGCCAAACATTCAACACCAACAGGCTTTAAAATTATTTAGATAGAAAATAGACTGAGAACTAGACACACAGACCAGGTTGAGTACAACAGAGGATACTGGTGGAAGGAGCTATGGGAGGATGGGCTCATTGGAATGGCTGGAATGGAATCAATGGAACGGAGTAAAAAAAGGTGGTTTCAATATGTTTGCTGTGTTTGACTCCGTTCCATTGATTCCATTCCAGCCATTCCAATGAGGCCATCCTCCTATAGCTCCTCCCAGCAGCCTCCTCTGCCACGTGGTGTGGTAGAGACATCCTCACTCTATTTAAACAGTGATTATATTGGATTCTCAAATCATCTAAAAAAAACATAATTTGGCTCCAAATTTCCCTTCAGGAAATACCTTATTAGTAACATACCACTGTTTAACAGAGAGTGATATTGGGAGATTGAAGTATGAAGGACAAACAGTCTCCCTGACAGCGTAACTAATGTCAAATCACCTTCTCGGTCTTTTTAAACTCTTAGCAACTCCAAGGCTTCTCAGTCAGCCTCCCAAACCACCTCCTCGACAATCCCCTTACAATTTCACAGGCCAAAAATATCACCATGACGAAGATGGCTTCCTTATTAATCCAGAGTCAGGAAATGAAACCAGTAACATGATACATAGGGCTTTTCACACAAAAACACAATCCATTCAGACAGCGCAGAGAAGAAACAAATCAAAATTGATTACTTAATTTATCAGGTTTCAGATAAGATCCAACTGCAGAACGTGTTGAAGTAACAATGTTTATTGCAACATCAGGGGCAGGCAAACGACAGGTCAAGGCAGGCAGGGGTCGATAATCCAGAGTAGTGGGGCCAAGGTACAGGACGGCAGGCAGGCCCAGGGTCCGGTCAGGCAGAGGTTGGTAATCCAGAGTAGTGGGGCAAAGGTACAGGACGGCAGGCAGGCCCAGGGTCCGGTCAGGCAGAGGTTGGTAATCCAGAGTAGTGGGGCAGAGGTACAGGACGGCAGGCAGGCCCAGGGTCCGGTCAGGCAGAGGTTGGTAATCCAGAGTAGTGGGGCAAAGGTACAGGACGGCAGGCAGGCCCAGGGTCCGGTCAGGCAGAGGTTGGTAATCCAGAGTAGTGGGGCATAGGTACAGGATGGCAGGCAGGCCCATGGACCGGTCAGGCAGAGGTTGGTAATCCAGAGTAGTGGGGCAAAGGTACAGGACGGCAGGCAGGCCCATGGACCGGTCAGGCAGAGGTTGGTAATCCAGAGTAGTGGGGCAAAGGTACAGGACGGCAGGCAGGCCCAGGGACCGGTCAGGCAGAGGTTGGTAATCCAGAGTAGTGGGGCAAAGGTACAGGACGGCAGGCAGACCCAGGGTCCGGTCAGGCAGAGGTTGGTAATCCAGAGTAGTGGGGCAAAGGTACAGGACGGCAGGCAGGCCCATGGACCGGTCAGGCAGAGGTTGGTAATCCAGAGTAGTGGGGCCAAGGTACAGGACGGCAGGCAGACCCAGGGACCGGTCAGGCAGAGGTTGGTAATCCAGAGTAGTGGGGCAAAGGTACAGGACGGCAGGCAGGCCCAGGGTCCGGTCAGGCAGAGGTTGGTAATCCAGAGTAGTGGGGCAAAGGTACAGGACGGCAGGCAGGCCCAGGGTCCGGTCAGGCAGAGGTTGGTAATCCAGAGTAGGGGCAAAGGCACCAGACGGCAGGCAGGCTCAGAGTCAGGACAGGCAAGGGTCAAAACCAGGAGGACGAGACAAAGAGAGACAGAGGAAAAGCAGGAGCCGAGACAAACTGGTGGTTGTCTTGAACAAACAAGATGAATTGGCCCAGACAGACAGAACACACAGGCGTAAATACCCAGGGGATAAGGGGGGAAGATGGCCGACACCTGGAGGGGGGTGGAGACAAGCATAAGGACAGGTAAAACAGATCAGGGCGTGACAAATTAAGAGAATGACGTAGGGAGAAAAAAACTTAAAGGCTTCTAGGCAGCAGGTAGCCTAGCGGTTAAGTGCAAAACGGTGCTAGGGAACAAGGCTGACGTTGTACGTATTACTAACCAATTGTGTTTTTTTTTTTTTTTTTAGTTTCTTTGCATTGCTTGTAACTTATTTTTTTACTTATTTTGTACATAATGTTGCTTCTACCGTCGCTTATGACCGAAAATAACTTCTGGACATCAAAACTGTGATTACTCACCACGGACTGGCAGAATCCTTTTTTTCCCTTTAACGAGTCCGACGTGCCCGACGTGAATGATATACTGCTTTCCCAGGAACAGGCCCAGATCCCCGTCATTTGTGTGAAGAGAAGGCAGAGAAAATGGGTCCAGAGGGTGGGCTGCCTTCTGAGAATTCATAGGCGAGGTGCAATCTTTGGAAAATAAAATCGATAACTTACGCGGAAGATTAAACTACCAACGGGACATTCAAAACTGTAATATATTATGCTTCACTGAGTCGTGGCTGAACGACAACATTATCAACATACAGCTTGCTGGTTATACGCTGTATCGGCAGGATAGAACAGCTGCGTCTGGTAAGACAAGGGGCAGCGGCCTACGTATTTTTCTAAATAACAGCTGGTGCACGACATCTAAGGAAGTCTCGAGGTTTTGCTTTTCTGAGGTAGAGTATCTCATGATAAGCTGTAGTCCACACTATCTACCTATTTTTCTTAGCTGTCTACGTACCACCACAGACTGATGTTGGCACTAAGACCGCACTGAATGAGCTGTATTCCGCCATAAGCATACCCAGAGGCAGGGCTCCTTGTAGCCGGGTACTTTAATGCAGGAAAACTTAAATCCGTCTTACCAAATTTCTATCAGCATGTTAAATGCGCAACCAGGGGGAAAAAAAACTCTGGACCACCTTTACTCCACACGCAGAAACATGTACAAAGCTCTACCTCACCCTCAATTCAGTAAATCCGACCACAACTCTATCCCCCTGATTCCTGCTTACAAGCAAAAATTAAAGCAGGCAGCACGCATGACTCGATCAATAAAGAAGTGGTCAGATGAAGCAGATGCTAAGCTACATGACAGTTTTGCCAGCACAGACTGGAATATGTTCTGGGATTCCTCCGATGGCATTGAGGAGTACACCAGATCAGCCACTAGCTTCATCAATCGCTGACATTGTCCCCATTGTAACCGTACATACATACCCCAACCAGAAGCCATGGATTACAGGCAACATCCGCACTGAGCTGAAGGCTAGAGCTGCCACTTTCAAGGAGCGGGACTCTAACTAGGAAGCTAAAAAGAAATCCCGCTATGCTCTACCGATGAACCATCAAACAGGATAAGCATCAATACAGGACTAAGATCGAATCATACTACACCGGCTCTGACGCTCGGATGTGGCAGACTACAAAGGGACCATTACAGACTACAAATGGAAGCAAATCCGAGGGCTTCCCAGTGACGCAAGTCTACTAGACGAGCTAAAGTAATTCTATGCTCGCTTCGAGGCAAACAACACTGAAACATGCATGAGGGCACCAGCTGTTCCGGAAGCCTGTGTGATCATACTCTCCGCAGTCAAAGTATCCAGACGGATTACCAGGACGTGTACTGCGAGCATGCGCTGACCAACTGGCAAGTGTCTTCACTGACATTTTCAACCTCTCCTTGTCCGAGTCTGTAATACCAACATGTTTCAAGCAGAACACCACAGTCCCCGTGCCCAAAAACACTAAGGTAACCTGCCTAAATGACTACCGACCCATTACACATACGTCTGTAGCCATGAAGAATTTTGAAAGGCTGGTCATGGCTAACATCAAAACCATTATCCCAGAAATCCTAGACCCACTCCAATTTGTATACCACCCTAACAGATCCACAGATGATGCAATCTCTATTGCACTCCACACTGCCCTTTCCCACCTGGACAAAAGGAACACCTATGTGAGAATGCTATTCATTGACTACAGCTCAGAGTTCAACACCATAGTGCCCTCAAAGCTCATAAATAAGCTAAGGACCCTAGGACTAAACACCTCCCTCTGCAACTGGATCCTGGACGTCCTGACGGACCCTCCCCCAGGTGGTAAGGGCAGGTAAAAATACATCCACCATGCTGATCCTCAACACAGGGGCCCCTCAGGGGTGCGTGCTGAGTCTCCTCCTGTACTCCCTGTTCACTCATGATTGCGTGACCATGCATGACTCCAACACCATCATTAAGTTTGCCGATGACACAACTGTGGTAGGCGCGATCACCGACAAAGGCGAGACAGCCTATAGGGATGAGGTCAGAGACCTGGCCATGTGGTGGCAGGACAACAACCTCTCCCTCAACATGATCAAGACAAAGGAGATGATTGTGGACTACAGGAAAAGAAGACCGAGCATGCCATCATTCTCATCAACGGGGCTGTCGTGGAGCAGGTTGAGCACTTCAAGTTCCTTGGTGTCCACATCACCAACAAACTAACATGGTCCAAACACACCAAGACAGTCGTGAAGAGGGCACGACAAAACCTATTCCCCCTCAGGAGACTGAAAAGATTTGGCATGGGTCCTCAGATCCTCAAAAGGTTCTACAGCTGCACCATCGAGGGCATCCTGACTGGTTGCATCACTGCCTGGTATGGCAACTGCTCGGCCTCCGTCTGCAAGGCACTACAGAGGGTAGTGCGTACGGCCCAGTACATCACTGGGGCTAAACTGCCTGCCATCCAGGACCTCTATACTAGGCGGTGTCAGAGGAAGGCCCTAAAAATTGTAAATGACTCCAGCCACCTAGTCATAGACTGTTCTCTCCGCTACCGCACGGCAAGCGGTTCCGGAGCACCAAGTCTAAGGTTCTAAACAACTTCTACCCCCAAGCCATAAGACTCCTGAACATCTAATCAAATGGCTACCCAGACTATTTGCATTGCCCCCCTCCCCCTCTTTTACACCGCTGCTACTCTTTGTTGTTATCATCTATGCATAGTCACTTTAATAACTTTACCTACACGTACATATTACCTCAACTGACCAGTTCACTCTGTAGCGGTACCTCTCTGTGTATAGTCTCGCTATTGCTATTTTACTGCTGCTCTTTAATTACTTGTTACTTTTATTTATTATTCTTACTCGTATTTAAAAAAACTGAAGTGTTGGTTAGGGGCTCATAAGTAAGCATTTCACTGTAAGGTCTACCTACACCTGTTGTATTCGACGCATGTGACTAATACAATTTGATTTGATTTAATTTACATGCTTTGGGCCAGTAACTGAAACGTTGCTGGTTCAAATCTATTCTGCCATTGAGAAAGGCAGTTAACCCCCAACAAGAACTGCTCCCCGGGTGCAGTTAACCCCCAACAATAGCTGATCTCTCTCCATTTCAAATAAACAAACACAGAGGCGTCAGCTGGACGGGCTGTATCACCGCCTGGTACGGCAACTGCTCCGCCCACAACCATAAGGCTCTCCAGAGGGTAGTGAGGTCTGCACAACGCATCACCGGGGGCAAACTACCTGCTTTCCAGGACACCTACACACCCCGATGTCACAGGAAGGCTAAAAAGATCATCAAGGACAACAACCACCCGAGCCACTGCCTGTTCACCCGCAATCATCCAGAAGGCGAGATCAGTACAGGTGCATCAAAGCAGGGACCGAGAGACTGAAAAACAACTTTTATCTCAAGGCCATCAGACTGTTTAACAGCCATCACTAACATTGAGTGGCTGCTGCCAATATACTGACTCAAATCTCTAGCCACTTTAATAATACAAAATTGGATCTAATAAATGTATCACTCGTCACTTTAAACTATGCCACTTTATATAATGTCTACATAAACTACACTACTTATCTCAAATGTATATACTGTACTCTATGCCATCTACTGCGTCTTGCCTATGCTGTTCGGCCATCGCTCATCCATATTTTTATGTACATATTCTTATTCATTCCTTTACACTTGTGTGTATGAGGAAGTTGTTGTGAAATTGTTTGATTTCTTGTTAGATACACAAGCATTTCGCTACACTCACATTAACATCTGCTAACCATTTGTATATGACGAATAAAATTTGATTTGGACCAAGCTGAAAATACATCTAGACTCTGGACTAATATTTACTCTAAAGCCCAATTTACTGTCTCCAAACCAACTGTAAAAATAAACATTCATTAACTATGTTGTCTGGACCATTAGGCCGTCCCATGGGGCGGACTGGTAATTGAACAACAATGAATGTGTTTATCTAAAGGTCTACGAGAGCTCGGATAGGTTAATCTGAAGTACGTTAATGATTATTCTGAAACTCAACACAGTGACAATTTCTCACCTTTAGCAGAGAATAAATATATAGAGAGAGATAGAAAGAGAGAGATAGAGAAACAGAGAGATATGTAGAGAAAAAAGACAGCGATAGAGAAATACAGAGGCAGAAACAGAGATAGAGACAGAGAGAGAGAAATATAGACAATGATAGAGAGAAATAGAAACAGAAATAGAGATAAAGATACTGAGAGAGAGAGACATAGAGGGAGAGAGAAACAAAGAGGGAGAGAGAGAAATAGAGACAGAGAGAGAAATGGAGACAGAGAGAGAAAAAGAGAGACAGATGAAGAGAGAAACAGGGAGAGACAGAGAGAGAGAGAAGCAGAGAGAAATAGAGACAGTGATAGAGAGAAAGAAACAGAGAGAGAGAGAAATAGAGACAGGGGGAGAGAAACAGAGAGAAAGAAACAGAGAGAAATAGAGACTGACAGAGAGAGAGAGAAAAACAGAGAGAGAAAGAGAAAGAGAGAAATAGAGAGGGATAGACAGAGAGAAACAGAGAGAAATAGAGAGTGATAGAGCGAGACAGAGAGAGGGATAGACCGAGAGAAACAGAGAGATATAGAGAGAGAAATAGAGAGACAGAGAAATAAAGACAGATATTGAGAGAGAAGTAGAGATAGAGAAAGAGAGGAAAATAGACAGTGATAGAGAGAGAAACAGAGACAGTGAAAGAGATAAATAGAGAGAGAGAGAGAGAGAGAGAGAGAAATATAAACAGAGACACTATTTGACACAGGTTAAATATTTGCTATATGCTGATGATTTCGTACTTCTATTACCAACCAAAGAAGGTCTTCAACAGTACCTTAAACTCAGTTTTCACAATTCCTGACATTCAATCCTAGTAAAATGTTAAAATAACCACTGTATTTTAAGACTGTGAAATGTCAGAATAATAGTAGAGAGAATACTTAATTTCAGCATTAATTTATTTCATCACATTCCCAGTGGGTCAGAAGTTTACTCAATTAGTATTTGGTAGCATTGCCTTTAAATGGTTTAACTTGGGATAAACGTTTCGGGTTGCCTTCCACAAGCTTCCCACAATTAGTTGGGTGAATTTTGGCCCATTCCTCCTGACAGAGCGGGTGTAACTGAGTCAAATCAAATCAAATGTATTTATATAGCCCTTCGTACATCAGCTGATATCTCAAAGTGCTGTACAGAAACCCAGCCTAAAACCCCAAAAAGCAAGCAATGCAGGTGTAGAAGCACGGTGGTTAGGAAAAACTCCCTAGAAAGGCCAAAACCTAGGAAGAAACCTAGAGAGGAACCAGGCTATGTGGGGTGGCCAGTCCTCTTCTGGCTGTGCCGGGTAGAGATTATAACAGAACATGGACAAGATGTTCAAATGTTCATAAATGACCAGTATGGTCGAATAATAATAAGGCAGAACAGTTGAAACTGGAGCAGCAGCACGGCCAGGTGGACTGGGGACAGCAAGGAGTCATCATGTCAGGTAGTCCTGGGGCATGGTCCTAGGGCTCAGGTCCTCCGAGAGAGAGAAAGAAAGAGAATTAGAGAGAGCATATGTGGGGTGGCCAGTCCTCTTCCGGCTGTGCCGGATGGAGATTATAACAGAACATGGCCAAGATGTTCAAATGTTCATAAATGACCAGCATGGTCGAATAATAATAAGGTAGAACAGTTGAAACTGGAGCAGCAGCACGGCCAGGTGGACTGGGGACAGCAAGGAGTCATCATGTCAGGTAGTCATGGGGCATGGTCCTAGGGCTCAGGTCCTCCGAGAGAGAGAAGGAGAGAATTAGAGAACGCACACTTAGATTCACACAGGACACCGAATTGGACAGGAGAAGTACTCCAGATATAACAAACTGACCCTAGCCCCCTGACACATAAACTACTGCAGCATAAATACTGGAGGCTGAGACAGGAGGGGTCAGGAGGGGTCAGGAGTCAGCTTTGTAGGCCTCCTTGCTTGCACACGCTTTTTCAGTTCTGCCCAAAAATGGACTATTGGATTGAGGTTAGGGCTTTGTGATGGCCACTCCAATACCTTGACTTTCTTGTCCTTAAGCCATTTTGCCACAACTTTGGAAGTATGTTCGGGGTCATTGTCCATTTTTATCAGGCGTCGTGTCTGTCATGCAATGCCTTATGTAACAGGTTTTTATCAGGGGTCGTGTCTGTCATGCAAGGCCTTGTGTAACAGGTTTTCATCAGGGGTCGTGTCTGTCATGCAAGGCCTTGTGTAACAGGTTTTTATCAGGGGTTGTTTCTGGCATGCAAGGCCTTGTGTAACAGGTTTTCATCAGGGGTCGTGTCTGTCATGCAAGGCCTTGTGTAACAGGTTTTCATCAGGGGTCGTGTCTGTCATGCAAGGCCTTGTGTAACAGGTTTTTATCAGGGGTTGTGTCTGTCATGCAAGGCCTTAACAGGTGTTTTGCCATCTTGACAGCTGACTCTGCCTTGCCATTTGCCTTTGGGTGCCTTGGAGAGGAGGTCACGTAGTTAAACTCCCATTCTGAGGCAAAACGCTTGAACTGTGTGGTGAATTGTGGGTCATTGTCCGTGATGACCTTGTCAGGCTGGCCTTACCTTTCGTACTGTGCCTTGCAGCACTTTATGACTGTCTTTGCAGACAAGTCAGGGAGCAGTTCAATTTCCCAAAAGTCAGAGTAGTGTTTAACGATGAGAAGATAGTCTTTCTGTCTGTGGCTGAATAAGTCCATGCTAACGATCTGCCAGGCCTTTGTGAGACATCATGGTTTCCTTTTGTTGTTCATAAATGTACTTGTTGCATGTTATACAGCTGCTGAAATAGTCTTTAATTTCTGCCTGCATGTTTGGCCAGTATAATGTTTTGCGTGCTTGGTGGTAGCATGCGTCACCTCCAATGTGACTGGAGTATATGCGGGTGAGCATCTCTGGTTGTAGTGGTTTGGGGGTAATCACCTTATGACCTCTGAACAAGATGCCATTTTGCATGCTGATCTCGTCTCAAAAGGTCCAGTATTCTCTCACTGTTTCCTCTTTCAGGTCAACCTGTGAGAAGAATGGGCTTCAGTGACTGTAGGTGTTCATCCTTGTCTGTATATTGCCTGATCTGGGCTAGGCGGCAATCTGTGATGTAGTCTGCCTGATTGATGTGTTTAAAATGTCTTGGTTCCTGCTGTAGGGAACAGATGGCATGTCGCTGATAGGCCATGCCTCCGCCTATACATTGTGCTGTTGCCCTGCTCAGTGTGTCACCAGGCTGTAGCTTTGAGTCAGGAGTGTGCTTTGAAGCCTCTTGAGAGCATTGAAGAGAGGTTTACTGGAAATGGAAATGAGTGGTTTGTGATCGGTTTCAATGGTGATCAGCTCATGACTATACAAGTAGCGATGGAAGAGCTGGCAGGAGAAGAGGATGCTGATGCATTCTTTTTCAATTTGCAGATAGTTTTGTTCAGTGGGGGTGAGAGCTCTTGAGGCAAATGCAACGCGCTGGCCTTCCTGCATGAGGCAGCATCCAAGTCCACTTTGGCTGGAGTCACTCTGGATTGTGACTGGTTTCATAATGTTGTAGTAGCGTAACACTGGCATGAATGAGGCTCCTGAACTACGTCCTCGTGAGCCAGATAGACAGAGTGACAACAGAAGAGAACAAGGAGAATCACAGACATACAGACAGACTGGCAGTACATCTGTGTCTCTCTGTTTTCTTCCGACCTCCACTGCACTCACCTCTGAGCTGTCTCTGATAAGCCTAACATTCTTTCCCACAGTAATGGTACCAGAACCAGGGGACCACACTGCCTGTGCTAGGCCCAGCAACATCCTAGTTGTGAACGAATAAACACATTGAAAAAGATCACTGAATAAATGGCTAATAGATGACTATTGGCACATAATACCGTATGAAAGCCTAACTACTTAAATTGCAAATACTTGTGCCTAGGTGTCATGCTAAGGGTAAATTACTATTACGCATATAATATAGAGCCAAAATATTATAAAACTGTCAGTACATGTGTCAGTGTCTCCCCCTCTCTCTGTTTTCTCCTTACATCCTTACAGCTGAGATGTCTGTGTTATGCCTAGCATCACTGGAACCAGGGGACCACACTGCTTGTGCTGGACCCAGCAACATCCTAGGGTAACACTTTATTTTAAGGGTACTTAGTAAACTATTTATAAGGCATTTACAAACTGTTTGCTCACTATCACTATTAATCCTTACTCCTACATGTATATATGTTAGTAAGCTAGTTATTTACACATGTATATCAGTGGCAGTCGGTGTCGTTTAAGATGCGGGAGGACGCAGATTCTTTTTTTACGAGGATGGCGTTAGTTATATTACAGCATATTAGATGACCGTCATTCATGTTCATTCACCCAGTTCAATGTAACATTGATAGGTTTAGGCTACTACATGATACTCACATTTCCCTGTACCCATCATGTGGTTGCTACAACCTAGTTTATGAATGAAAGTTTACAACGTAGGTTCACACAGGTCGAGAGAAAGATTTGAGGCAACAGTGACACATGGACAGACAGTGACACATTCAATACCTCCTTGCACACTCTTGCGTGCATCTAGCTGATCTAGGCTGTAATCATTTGCTAGCTAAGTACGTTTTTTTGACGAATTACAGCTAGCTCGCTTACTCCTCCATTATTTAAATAAATAAATTTGTTAAACTGTTAACCCACCTTTTTTTATCTCTCTTTAAGTCTACTACTCACCACATTTTATGCAGTGCTAGCTAGCTGTAGCTTATGCTTTCAATACTAGATTCATTCTGATCCTTTGTCAGCTTATGCTGCAAGAACTCTGATAGGTTGGATGTCCTCCGGAAGTTGTCATAATTATTGTGTAAGTCTATGGAAGGGGGT